>NC_034600.1:16009587-16015033 GCF_900095145.1 Mus pahari
AAGAAAACCCTTTTTACTATATTAATACTGCCAATCCATGAGCATGGGAGATCTTTCCATCTTCTGAGATCTTCTTCCATTTCTTTCTTTAGGGATTTGAAGTTCTTATCATACAGATCTTTCACTTCCTTAGAGTCACACCAACGTATTTTATATTATTTGTGACTATTGTGAAGGGTGTTGTTTCCCTAATTTCTTTCTCAGCCTGTTTATCCTTTGTGTAGAGAAAGGCCACTGATTTGTTTGAATTTATTTTATATCCAGCTACTCCACTGAAGTTTTTAACAGGTTTAGGAGTTCTCTGGCATAACTTTTAGGGTCACTTATAAATACTTTCATATCATAGGTATCCCCTTGATCCCCTTTTGTTGTTTAATTGCTCTGGCTAGGACTTCAAGTACTATATTGGATAGGTAGGGAGAAAGTGGGCAGCTTTGTCTACTCTGTTTTTAGTGGGATTGCTTCCAGCTTCTTTTCATTTACTTTGATGTTGGCTACTGGTTTGCTGTATATTACTTTTATTATGTCTATTTATCGGCCTTGAATTCCTGATCTTCCAAGGCTTTTATCATGAATGGGTGTTGAATTTTTTCAAATTATTTCTTAGCATCTAATGAGATGATCATGTGGATTTGTCTTTGAGTTTGTTTATATAGTGGATTATGTTGATTGATTTCCATATATTAAACCATCCCTGCATCCCTGGGATGAAGCCTACTTGAGTGTAATGGATGGTTGCTTTGATGAATTCTTGGATTCGTTTTGCAAGAATTTTATTGAATATTTTTGCATCAATATTCATAAGGGAAATTGGTCTGAAGTTCTCTTTCTTTGTTGGATCTTTATGTGGTTTAGGTATCAGAGTAATTTTTGCTTCATGGACTGAAATGGGTAGAATACTTTCTGTTTCAATTTTGTGGAATAGTTTGAAGAGTATTGGTATTATGTCTTCTTTGAAGGTCTGATAGAATTCTGCACTAAACACATCTGGTTCTGGGCTTTTTGTGGCTCGTAGAATATTAGTGACTGCTTCTATTTCTTTAGGGGACATGGAACTGTTTAGATCTTTAATCTGATCCTGATTTAACTTTGGTACCTGGTATCTGTCTAGGAAATTTGCCCATTTCATCCAGGTTTTCCAGTTTTGTTGAGCATAGGCTTTAGTAGTAGGATCTGATGATGTTTTGGGTTTCCCCAGATTCTGTTGTTATGTGTCCCTTTTCATTTCTGATTTTGTTAATTAGGATCCTGTCCCTGTGCCCTCTAGTTAGTATGGCTAAGGTTTTATCTATCTTGTCGATTTTCTCAAAGAATCAGCTCCTGGTTTGGTTGATTCTTTTTGTTTTCATTTGGTTGATTTCAGCCCTGAGTTTGATTATTTCCTGCTGTCTACTCCTCTTGGGTGAATTTGCTTCCATTTTTCCTAGAGCTTGTAGGTTTGCTGTCAAGCTGCTAGTGTATGCTCCCTCCAGTTTCTTTTTGGAGGCTCTCGGAGCTTTGAGTTTTCCTCTCAGGACTGTTTTCATTGTGTCCCATAAGTTTGGGTATGTTGTGGCTTCATTTTCATTAAACTCTAAAAAGTGTTTAATTTATTTCTTTATTTCTTCCTTGCCCAAGTTATCATTGAATAGAGTGTTGTTCAGCTTCCACGTGAATGTTGGCTTTCTATTATTTATGTTGTTATTGAAAATCAGCCTTAGTCTTTGGTTATCTGATAGGATGCATGGAATGATTTCAATATTTTTGTGTCTGTTGAGGCCTGTTTTGTCACCAATTATGTGGACAGTTTTGGAGAAGGATTCATGAGGTCCTGAGATAAATATATATTCTTTTTTTTTTTTTTAAGGATAAAGTGTTCTGTAGATATCTGTTAAATCAATTTGTTTCATAACCTCTGTTATTTTCACTTTGTCTCTGTTTATTTTCTACTTCCAGTATCTGTCCATTAATGAGAGTAAGGTGTTAATATCTTCCACTATTATTGTGTGCAGTGCAATGTGTGCTTTGAGCCTTACTAAAGCTTCTTTAATGATTCTGAATGCCCTTGCATTTTCAGCATAGACGTTTAGAATTGAGAGTTCATCTTGGTAGATTTTACTTTTGATAGTATGAAGTGCCCCTCCTTGTCTTTTTTGATAACTTTGGGTTGGAAGTTGATTTTATTCCATATTAGAATGACTATTCTAGTTTGTTTCTTGGGACCATTTGCTTGGAAAATTGTTTTCCAGCCTTTTACTCTGAGGTAGTGTTGTCTTTGTCCCTGAGGTGAGTTTCTTGTACGCAGCAAAATGTTGGGTTCTGTTTGTGTAGCCAGTCTGTTAGTCTATGTCTTTTTATTGGGGAATTGAGTCCATTGATATTATGAGACATTAAGGAAAAAAATATTGGTTCTTCCTGTTATTTTTGTTTTCAGAGTTGGGATTCTGTTCTTGCAGCTATCTTGTTTTAAGTTTGTTGAAGGATTACTTTCTTGCCTTTTCTAGGGCATAGTTGTCCTGGGCTTTTGTTTTTGGTTGGGAGACTATTAATGACGGTTTCTATTTCTTTATGGGATATGAGACTGTTTAGATGGTTTATATCATCCTGTTTTAAATTTGGCACCTTGTATGTATGTAGAAAATTTTCCATTTCATCCCGTTTTTCCAATTTAGTTGAGTATAAACTTTTGTAGTCGGATTTGATGATTTTTTGAATTTCCACAATTTCCATTGTTATGTCTTCCTTTTCATTTCTAATTTTATTAATTTGTAATTACTGTCTCTGTGCCCTCTGGTTAGTCTGACTAAGGGTTTCCTCAAAGAACCAGCTCCTGGTTTTGTTGATTCTTTATATAGTTCTTTTTGTTTCTTTTTGGTTGATTTCAGCCCCGAGTTTGATTATTTCCTGCAGTATATTTGTCTTGGGTGTATTTGCTTCTTTTTGGTCTGGATGTTTCAGATGTGTTGTCAAGCTGCTAGTGTAAACGTTCTCTAGTTTCTTTTTGGAGGCACTTAGAGGTAAGAATTTTCCTCTTACCACTGATTTCATTGTGTCTGATAAATTTTGGTATGATGTATCCTCATTTTCATTAGATTTTGAATTGCCTTTAATTTCTTTCTTTTTTTCTTGCTTGACCAAGTTATCATTGAGATCGTTGTTCAGCTTCCATGTATATGTGTGCTTTCCATGGTGGTGGCAGTGGCAGTAGCAGTGCTGGCAGAGGCTGTGGTGCACTCCTTTAATTCTAGCACCCAGGAGGCAGATCTCTGTGAGTTGAAGGGTAGTCTCATTTACAGAGTCCCAGGGCAGCCAGTGCTACACATATAAATTGTGTCTATAATTAATTAATTAATTGGTGTGTGGGTACCATTCAGCTACAGAATGCTTTCCTGACATGTGAGTCCACAGATTCTATCCTGGCACCAAAATAAAACAAAACATTGGCTTTTAAGAATGAGGGCTTCATGAAGATTAAGTAAAGAATTTCCATTTGTTAGCCCCTGTCTTAGTCAGGATTTCTATTGCTGCACATACATCATGACCAAGAAGCAGTTGGGGAGGAAAGGGTTCATTCACCTTACACTTCCATACTGCTGTTCATCACCAAAGAAAGTCATGACTGGAACTCAAGCAGGGCAGGAAGCAGGAGCTGATGCAAAGGCCATGGAGGGATGTTTCTTACTGGCTTGCTTCCCATGGCTTGCTCAGCCTGCTCTCTTATAGAACCAAGACTACCAGTCCAGAGATGGCATTACCCACAAGGGGACCTCCCCCTTGATCACTAGTTGAGAAAATGCCTTATAGCTGGATCTCGTGGAGGCATTTCCCCAACTGAAGCTCCTTTCTCTTTGATAACTCCAGCCTGTGTCAAGTTGACACAAAACTAGCCAGGACAATTGACCCATTGTCAACTTGACACACAAACACATCACTAGTAAACCTCAACCCTTAGTTCTTATTCATCCCCAAGATCTAAATAACTTTAAAAGTCCCACNGTCTTTACATATTAAACGTTCAATCCTTTTAAAATATCCAATANCTTTTAAAATCCAAAGTCTTTTTATAATTAAAAGTCTTTTAACTGTGGAATCCACTAAAATGTTTTCTTTCTTCAAGAGGGAAAAATATCAGGGCACAGTCACAATCAAAAGCAAACTCAAACTCCAACTGTCCAGTGTCTGGGATCCACTCACGATCTTCTGGATTCCTCCAAGGGCTTGGGTCACTTCTTCAGCTCTGCCCTTTGTAGCACACACCTCATCCTCTAGGCTCCAGATGCCTGTACTCCAATGCTGCTGCTGTTCTTGTTGACCATCTCATGGTCCTAGCATCTCTAAAACACTGCATGACCCCTTCAGTCCTGGGCCATCAAATGCAACTGAGGCTGTACCATCACCAATGGCCTGCCATGGCCTCTCACAGTGCTGAGACTCAGCTGCTCTGCATGACCCCTTCATGCCTTCAAAACCAATATCACCCAGGTAACTCTTTCACATTACTAACTTCAGCCACAGTACAAGGTACAACCTTGGCTATCTTTGGAACACAGCCTCTGTGCTCTCAGAAAATACTTCCCAGAAAATGTCACCTCATTTGTGCTGGTCTCTTCTTAATCACTGCTAATTTCTTAGCAATCAGCATCAATAGTCCCAGTAATGCAAAGGTTTCACTTTAGCAGTTCTGGTATCTTGTTTTGTTTTGTTTTGTTTTTAAACTTATTTTATTAGATATTTTCTTCATTTACACTTCAAATGCTATCCCGAATGTCCCCTATACCCTCCCCCACCCCACTTTCCTGCCCAACCACTCCCACTTCTTGGCCCTGGCATTCCCCTGTATGGGTCATATAAAGTTTGCAAGACCAAGGGGCATCTCTCCCAACGATGGCTGACTAGGCCATCTTCTGCTATATATGCAGCTAGAGACAGGAGCTCTGGGGGTACTGATTAGTTCATATTATTGTTCACCTATAGGGTTGCAGACCCCTTCAGTTCCTTGGGTAATTTCTCTAACTCCTCCATTGGGGTCTCTGTGTTCTATACTATACATGACTGTGGGCATCCACTTCTATATTTGCCAGGCATTGGCATAGCCTCACAGAGATAGCTATGTCAGTGTCCTTTCAGCAAGATCTTGCTGGCATATGCAATAGTGTCTGTGTTTGGTGGCTGATTATGGGATGGACCCCCAGGTGGGGCAGTCTCTGGATGGTCCATCCTTTTGTCTTAGATGCACACTTTGTCTCTGCCACCTCTTTCATGGGTATTTTATTCCCTATTTTAGGGAGGAATGAAGTATCCACGTGTTGGTTTTCCTTATTCTTGATTTTCTAGTGTTTTAGGGATTGTATCTTGGATATTCTAGGAGTGCATATCAAGTGAGTTCTTTTGTTATTGGGTTACCTCACTAAGGATGATATCCTCCAGATACATCCATTTGCCTAAGAATTTCATAAATTCATTGTTT
>NC_034600.1:16015044-16040154 GCF_900095145.1 Mus pahari
TAGGCTTTTTGTATGTTCATGGGCATCTCTTTCTTTAGGTTTGGGAAGTTTTCTTCTATAATTTTGTTGAAGATATTTGCTGGCCCTTTAAGTTGAAAATCTTCATTCCCATCTACTCCTATTATCTGTAGGTTTTGTCTTCTCATTGTGTCCTGGATTTCCTGGATGTTTCATGTTAGGGTCTTTTTGCATTTTGGATTTTCTTTGATCGTTGTGTCCATGTTCCCTAAGGAATCTTCTGTACCTGAGATTCTCTCTTCCATCTCTTGTATTCTCTTGCTAATGCTCACATATATTGTTCCTGATATCTTTCCTAGGGTTTCTAACTCCACAGTTGTCTCCCTTTGGGTTTTCTTAATTGTTTCTACTTCCTTTTGCAGATCCTTAATGGTTTTGTTCAATTCCACCCCTGGTTTGGTTGTGTTTTCCTGTAATTCTTCAAAGGATTTTTGTGTTTCTTCTAGCTGTTTACCCNNGTTTGGTTGTGTTTTCCTGTAATTCTTCAAAGGATTTTTGTGTTTCTTCTAGCTGTTTAGCAGTGTTATCCTGTAATTCTTTAAGGGATTTTTATGTTTCTTCTAGCTGTTTAGCAGTGTTTTCCTGTAACTCTTTAAGGGATTTTTGTGGTTCTTTTACCTTTTTAGTAGTGTTTGCCTGTAGTTCTTTCAGGACTTCTTCCTGTTTAGCAGTGGTCTCCTGTAATTTCTTGAGGGATTTTGTGCTTCCTCTTTAAGGGCTTCTACTTGTTTAGCATTGTTCTTTTGCATTTCTTGAGTGAATTATTAATGTCCTTCTTCAAACCTTCTACCATCATCATGAGATATGATTTTAAATCCACATCTTGCTTTTTTGGGTGTGTTGGGGTATCCAGGACTTGCTGTGGTGGGCATACTAGGTTCTGATGGTGCCCTGTGTTCTTGGTTTCTGTTAGTAAGATTCTTAGGTTTGCCTTTCGCCATCTGGAAATCTCTGCTGTTAATTTTCAAGCTATCTCTGGGTGGAGTTTGATCCTCCTGTGATTCTGTTAGCCCCTGTCAGCACTTCTGGGAATCCAATTCTCCTCTGTGTCCCCTTGGTCAGAGCACTCTCTGCAGGCAAGCTCTCCTCTTGCAAAGCAGGTGTCCAGAAGTCTGGAGCTCAGATCCTCCTGAGTCCTGGGGTCAGAGCCCTCCCTGTAGGCCGAATCTCCGTGTGTGATCCAGAGGACCCATGATCTCAAGGACCTGTGGTGTGGAGAGTCCTCCTGAGCACGCAGCTGTCTCTGCTGGGGTTCAGAAGAGAGATAGCAGGGAAACCCAGCCTCTGGGCAGGCAGTGTTCCTTTGTCCCTGTTCCTGCTGGCACAAGCCCCTGCTGGATTCTCTGGAATTGATTGTGTTCCACTCACCTATGATCCCGAGGACTGTGATCCCGAGGATCTCTGGTGTGGAGAGTCCTCTGGAGCTCTCAGCTGCCTCCGCTGGGGTTCAGAAGAGCTCTGGTATCTTGTTAATCACAGCTGCTTCTTCAGCCCCAGCTAACCAGACCCTCAGAATCTTCACAATCAAAATAGTAATGGCCCTGATAAAAATCTTTAATTTTTTCTCTGAAATTTCACAAGCCAGGCCTCCATGTTCTGCACTATTCTCAACATTATCTTCCAAGCTCCTATACAACATCCCACAGAGCTCTTAACACCGAATGGATCTTCTGGCCCAAAGTTCCAAAGTCCTTCCACAGTCCTCCCCAAAACATGATCAGGTTATCACAGAAATACCCTACTATGCTGGTACCAATTTGTCTTAGTCAGGGTTTCTATTGCTGCACAAACATCATGACCAAGAAGCAAGTTGGGAGGAAAGGGTTTATTCAGCTTACATTTCCATATTGCTGTTCATCACAAGGAAGTCAGGACTAGAACTCAAGCAGGGCAGGAAGCAGGTGCTGATACAAAGGCCATGGAGGGATGTGTTTCTTACTGGCTTGCTTCCCATGGCTTGCTCAGCCTGCTCTCTTATAGAACCAAGACTACTAGTCCAGAGATGGCATCACCCACAAGGGGACCTCCCCCTTGATCACTAGTTGAGAAAATGCCTTACAACTAGATCTCATGGAGACATTTCCCCAACTGAAGCTCCTTTTTCTGTGATAACTTCAGCCTGTGTCAAGTTGACACAAAACTAGCCAGTACAGCCCCCTTTGCCAAGCCCCTGCTTATATTCATTTGATTGAACTTAAATATTTTAACCTAAATTTCTAAACTCATTGTAGGGTGGGAGGGGATGGTTGAGGGAGGGAGGGAAGGAGGAAGAGAGAGAGAGAGAGACACACAGAGAGAGAGAGACAGAGACAGAGACAGAGAGACGGAGAGACACAGAGAGAGAATAAAATGGTTACTAAGCAGTCACAAGTGATAAAATAAAAGATATTAGAAATCTGGAATTCTAAAATCTAGCTGCTGTGGATGCAAAAGCTTCTCCTTACATTCTGGTCTTTGGATGCTTTTTTTCTTAGTCCCAAGTACATGGACACAGTAACTTCTAAAGTTTAAGCTATAGACAGGATATCATTTCTAGTACAGAATCTGCTCATTGTATTTGTGTCAGCCTAATGCAGATTTTTCATAATTCACCTCCATGGTCCTCACACCCCCTGGCAGCTTTGATTAGCATGCAGTCAGTTTTGCTTTAATAGTTATCAAAAACATTGAGCAGGAGCGTGTACCTGGGCTGACATGTCCCACCAATCTGGGATACTTGAAAGGAATGTTTAAATTGATGTTCCAAAGTTTGATTTTTGCTTCAACATTTTTTGTTGGTTTAAGCATATGGCTGGGTACAGATGTTTCAATGTCCTTAGACATCCTTGTGAAAATCCAACACATCTTATATAAAAATGTGTTGGAAAAAGGAAATGACTCCCGCAGTCTAAATAGGTGTAGCAGGCAATGCATTTAATGAAGTTACTAAATTCTGATTGTGCAGCATATGACTCTAGTGGGGTGGGAAAAAAAAGGAAGACTGAAGATAACGATGCGATTTGTAACAATTGCAGTATGTATGCATCACTCTCTTTAGGGAACAATGAATTATTCTAATAAATCTTGCGTCTATCATGCAGAAGGAAAACCTCCTTAACTACATTTAATAGTGTTAGTTTAGAGGCAAATGATATTAAAATGGCTGAGCATTTGGGAATAAAAACAAAAATATCTTACACTTAAAAAACTTTCAGACATTTGCTAAAAAGGTAATTCTTATGATAAAACCACTCAGGAATTACACCTTTAGGGAAAGAATGGGGAAAGCAATTGAGGTAATATGGTAGCCGACTGTACTGGGGTAATAGTTATTTTTTTTGTTTGTTTTTTGTTTTTTGTTTTTTTTAAATCTCATTTGGGCTCAAGGGATGAGCTGGGGGTCCTCTGAGAAGCTGCCATTTGCAATTCAAGCTCTTGAGACTCTATTGCTGTTTATAATATACCACATCTGATCTGTAAAGTTAGCTCCAATTAAATTGACATATTAGACATACTGCAAGGAGTTCTAAACAAAGGATAAAATCTATATATATCATATTATCATAAAAAGCATTTCACTATTTTCATTATCCCATTATTGTGGAGGTAAAGTCAGAAACATGGAAAAAAAATCAGACAAATACAACCCAGAACATGGTAGGTGTATGCTTATGCCTTGTTCTCATTAATGGAAGTCAATACATATTCAATAGCACCATTTTAAGACTTTTAAAAATGAAACCAGACATGGTGCATGTGGGACTATATATCTAGACTAAAGCTAAGTACACAACAACTTTCTTGAACCAATCATTCTTCTACATAAAAGCAGTTTGAGAAGCCTACTTCTACAGTTATTAAGTGATATTTCTCAAGGTATTGGTAGTATTTTGTGACTAATAAAAGTGAAAAAGTGGGGCTGGTGAAATGTCTCAGTGATCAAGCGTGCCTACTGTTCTCTCAGAAGATTCACCCTTGGTTCCCAGCACCTGTAAGATTTCTCACAACTACCTTTAAATCCAGGCCAGATGTCCTCTTCTGTCATTTATGGGCTCCTGAATACATGCGATACATGTCAACTCACATGGCACACACACATGTACAGCACACACATGTACAAAAATAAGAAATAAATAGGTAAATCATTTAAAAACTTTGTAAGTTCTGAGATCATAATTTTTATTTACATTTATCATTTTTATTTATTAGACTGTTCAAATGTTCAGTTTATCTCTTTTGAGGGTACTTAGGAGCACAAACATAACTGTACTGAGATGTCATATCTTCCTAAGAAGAAGATTTTAATAAAAAAAACTCTAGTATGAATGAAATATCAGAGAAAGTCATGTAGGACAGCATACTACTCTCTTTGTACGTCTGTCTGTCCTTACTAAGCCTGTTCCAGACCTTATCTTTTGCTTCAGTGATGACAGAGGTCTCAGCCTCTGTAGTCCTTTTCTGTGGATGAGGGAGTAGGACACTCTTCACGACATCTCATGAGGGTAGTTCATGCAGCACAGAGCTATCCGGCCTGCCTGAGGGTGTTAGGACATGTGGGTCACATTGGTAGGTTTCATTTAGTATCACAGGAGGTGATGGCTAAAGAAGGGACCTGGAACATACCGTCCCATCCCTAGATGTATCTAGGTTTCTGTGGCTTGATCCACATAGTCATTTGCACCAGCAGTACAAAGTGATTCTGTTGTAGAACAGATCTCAAGTCTATTATGTTCTAATAAAACATTTGCTGGGTTAGAACATAATATTTAACATTCATTGCATGCTCCACATTTCATGCAGGCAAGGAAGAACTTGCTTTATGTACTGACATCTACTCTTTTCATTACTGTAACCAGATATAGCAACTAGGAGCTCATAGTATATTAAATGGTAAACCAGGGCATACATTTTACAATTAATACAAAGTTATATGAACATTATGTACCATAAATTCATGCAAAATCAGTCTGGGCAAAAGACTGAACAGAAGAAAATCCTAGAAAACATTTTGATTCATTTAGGATCCCTGCTTCCCTTCATTTAGTATTTCTGATTCTTCTTCAAAAGTTTGTTGCCTTATTCCCACACAAATCAAGATTAATCACTTAATTGAATTTACTCATGGTTTTTACGTCTTCTTAGATGATTTGAGTAGGAAAAAACTTGTGGCTTAATTATATGTACATAGTATTGTGTAGTATTTCATGCACTATGGTATGGAACAGAGTTGGCACATTACATTTTGTAGGTCGAATGTGCTCACACCTGTTTTTGTAAACAAAGTTTGACTGGAGCACAGCCATGACTATTTATTTATGTGGTGTCTGAGACTTCATTCATGCTACAATGGCTGGGCTGAGTAATTGTGACAGAGAGTATGTGGCCAGTAAAGCCTAAAATATTTACTATCTCTCCCTTTGTAAAAAGCCTTAGTGGATACTGGAGCAGCAGTAGAAATGCTCTCCTATGGTTGATATATAACATACATGTACACATGTCTTTCTTTCAAAGTATCTGTCAAGAGGTCTTTTGAAATAAGCTGCTTTTAATCACAATTCTACTAAGCTTCATTTTTTAATTTCTACTGACTTGAAAGTATCTAATTTAAGTAATTTCAGCAAATATTTAGAGTGGCCTCATGGTAAATCTAGTTAAGTTAAATATTAAGCTAAAGGGGCAGTGGAATAAAATCAAAATAATTTCTTAGCTATGAAAATGACATAGTTTAGTTGAGAAACTATTCATGCTTTGATGTTATCACTTAGCCTTCTAAAAACATATCACCTATGTGACTTGTGCTAACGGAAGTGGTATAAATAGGGAAACAAGCTCCTTTACCTACACACAGAACCCATTGTGAGGATTCTGCAGGTAACTGTAAGGTCCCTAAGCACTATGGCCTATTTATTGTCTACACATACTTATCATAATGACTTTACATGGTTGTCTCCCATTAGGATGAAGGGCCTGCTGTTGGAACATTGATCCCACTGGAACTTTAAATATGAAGAGCTTTATCAGCTGGGCATTGGTGGTACACGCCTTTAATCCCAGCACTCGGGAGGCGGAGGCAGGTGGATTTCTGAGTTTGAGGCCAGTCTGGTCTACAGAGTGAGTTGCAGGACAGCCAGTGCTACACAGAGAAACCCTGTCTCGAAAAAACCAANCCAACAACAACAACAAAAAGAAGAAGAAGAAGAAGAAGAAGAAGAAGAAGAAGAAGAAGAAGAAGAAGAAGAAGAAGAAGAAGAAGAAGAAGAAGAGGTTTATCAGCTCTCAGTACTGCAAAAATTAATTTCTGCTGTTTAAAAATGACTTTGTATAAGGCATTTTGTTAGAGTAGTCAGAATATACTCAGACACTTATTATAGCCAATCTTTGGATAAGGGAATTCTAGTTTCTCTTAAGGAAATTATTCACCACTTATATTGAAAATTCAAAATGCTTTAAATGAAATATACCAATAAGAAAACCAACAGAAAAAAAAGAAAGCCAACAGAAATTAAAAACTGTATTGATGATAAATACACAAGTAAATAAATATTTTGATAATTATTTCCCTATGTCTTAGTTTTAAAACATTTATGCAACGAGAAGAAAATAGACAAAACTTAGAAGTATTGAGACAGTCAGTACTTGTTTCTCTTACAGAACATTTCTAAGTGTAGTTTGAACTTTGAAATGCAGTTGGCCAGGTGTGGTGGCTTACAGTTTTAATCCAGACCTTGGGAGGCAGAGACAGGTAGATCTCCAAGAATATGAGGCCAGCCAGGTTGGCCAGGGCTGTGTAGAGAGATCTCAAAACACACACACACACACAATTCAGTTAGTACAGAAGGACATAATAAATATAATTACTAATAATTTTATATACAGATAAATTAATAAATATAAGTAATCTGGCTGTGGTGGTATGTAGGACCATGAAAGGGTAACCTGGTTTCTGGCTGAGCTAAGGTTTGAAACCCCGATGACTCCACAGGTGACCCTGCAAGGGACGGTAGGTGTTTTGCTATGCTCCTGGACACCAGGCCCCTGACACGAGGCCATTGCTCTCCACAGGTTCTTGGCCATCAGTCACGTAAGGGCAATATCCTAAGCCCCTGCACAGGTAGAAAACGTGACCACAGGTCACATAGCCTCAAGTCAGATCTCCATTGGTACCTAAAGGCCTGGAGGCTTAGTCAATCAACTCCCCTTCCCAGACACACCTCCTTGCAAAAGGTATTTAACTTCAGGCCCACCCTGAGAACCTGTGGAATAGTTTTACTAATCACAACTCTCCACCATGACAATAAATGACTTAAAGCCATGGACTGTCTCTTTTCATCAGGATCTGCTATGGGGAACAGTGGAGCAGGTCTTTGCCTAAAGATCTGGCCATCTAGTGTCCTGCAGGAGGCCTCTCAGCGCTCCCAGCCATGCCACCACCAAGCCAAGTCAGTGACCACTGAACAAGTGAAGGACTCTACTCCCCACAGGACCCAACCAGAGCTCTCCCTGCTTTTCTCTTTCAGCCCAGGCTAGATCCAGCCTGAGGGCCCGCACTCCATTCTCAGCTCTTCTGTGGCATCCAGTGACATCTAGGGTGCCCAGGAACCTGAGAACCAGATGACCCAGCCTCCGCACAGGCCCTGGGACGCCTGAGCCAGCTCCAGCAGTTCCCAGGACCTCAGACTGTGCTCCTGCACCCCAGGAGTGGGGTCTCGCAGCTTCACATAGCCTGACACCCGCCAGCATAAGATAAGCACAGTCAAATCTTCCATGTCCATCGTCCAGGATCAGTCTAAGCCCTGAGCAGACATGGGACACCGTAACCCAACAGCTGGTCCTACAGCGGTACACACATATAATCATAGTACTTGTGAGGTAGAGCAGGAGGATCAAGAATTCATGGTCACCTTCATCTACATGAGATCCTATTTCAAAACATCGATCACAATACCCAGCAATCCTCAGAAATAGAATTATTTAACAAACATCTGTATAGTACAGGACATATTAACGTCGGTGACTGTGGTCAGACAAGATGGTTTAGTGAGTAGGGGCACTTCCTACCACGCCTGATGATCTGAGTTAAATTCCTAGAAACTGCATAATGAAGGATGGTACTAATTCCCCAAAGTTGTCTTCTGATTTTCACAGTCTAGATATGTGCTCAGACAAATAAAGCATAACAAATATTACTAACAGGGTATTAGGTTAAAAATTGGGGGGGACTAAGTCTCTGGGAGGCTGATTCAGACATACAAGTACAAAGTCACTCTGAGATACTTAGGGAAACACCATCTCAGAAATCAAAATGGAGTTTGGTTCTCAAGATCGCAAGTCTGGGTTCTATCTTTGCTACATAGAAAGACACATTCTCAGAATCAACACCAATAAAACAGACAACAATTGAAGATTATTACTCCAGTAATTGGGAGAAATAAATACACTTTAGATAATGTTTCTTTAATTTCTAGAAACTTTAAACGAATAGTGATTATTCTCTTTGCATCCTTTTCATGGGTAACTTTTATAAATGATTATTTGCAGTGCCATCAGAACACTAATACATTACTATCTTTCTTATTAAATAAAAAATTTCAAGAGGTGAGTCATGGTCATTATTTTGCATTCCATGGAAATAATTTCTACTTTATCTGCCTTCCTGGTATTACTGAAAGACAAAATTTTATTCAGTTATAGTTATTACCTGTCTTAGATAAGGTATGATATGAAACACACATGAAGAGACATGATATGGAATGCTCATGAACAGCTATGTTCTGAGTAGCTAGCATAGAAGACTTTCTAACATCTTGGTTCTTTCCTTGTAAGATAAAGATTCCCCGGGGATCCACCCCATATAGAGTCACCAGATCCAGACACTCTTCTGGATGCCAACAAGAGCTTGCTGACCATAGCCTGATACAGCTGTCTCCTGAGAGGCTCTGCCAGAGCCTGACAAGTACAGAGGCAGATGCTCGCAGTCAACCACTGGACTGAGAACTGGGTTCCAAGTGGAGGAGTTAGAGAAAGAGCTGAAGGGCTTTACAACCCCATTGAATGAACAATAATATTAAGCAGCCAGACCCCCCCCCCAGAGCTCCCAGGGCCTAAACCACCAACCAAAGTGTACACATGGAGGGACCTATGGCTCCAGCCGCATGCATAACAGAGGATGTACTTGTTGGGCATCAATGGGAAGAGAAGCCCTTGGTCTTGTGACGGCCTGATGCCCCAGTGTAGGGGAACACCAGCGTGGGGAGTCAGGAGTGTGTGGGTTGATGAGGGAACACCCTCATAGAAGCAGGAGGAGAGGATTGGAATAGGGGGTTTCTGGAGGGGAAATTGGGAAAGGGGATAACACTTGAAATGTAAATAAAGAAAATATCCAATAAAAAGGAAAAAATGATAAAATATATACAGAAATAACAACAAAAAAAGATAAAGTTCAAGACACGAGTTTCCAGAATAAGGCAAGCATTGCATTATTAAAAAGCATCACAAGCGAGCAGGCCTGAAAACATCTGATTTTAGGCTGCAGTCTACCAGCTTTGTCCTGAGTTCAAAGGATGCATGCTTCTGTTCACTGCGCACAGTCTTTCCTGTTTCTACTACTGTGTGTATTGGCTGAGCTTTCTTAGCGGATCATGGATCGCTGTGTGACTGCCTTTTACATTTTTTTCACTTTGCTCCTTTGACATGAAACCATTAACAACCAGATAGGCATTACCTCAAGCCTAGCCATTTCTCCATATTCCAAGGGAATGGTTATGAACGCAGTTTTCAAAATATTTTCTTGGACATGCACAAAGCCTGGAGGAAGGATGTTGAGAATTTCTTAACTAGAACAAGAAGTGCAAATGAAAAACTTAGAAGTTCTTTCAAATTAAAGGAGAAGTATAGGTATAAACTTAACATATTTATAAGAAGGACTTGAAACCTCTTGGAACCTGGGTGTCTTCTTGAAGTTGTCTTCTGCTAGATTGGTGATGGCTAATGAATAGTGAAGAACCAGTATTCCGACATGCTGTTCCAGGAAAGCTAGAAGAAAGATAATAAAGGCAAATTTCTTTAAGTCTTTAGTGGGCTAATTTTCTTTAGGGATTTGTGTTTGCTATCAACCCCATGAAAGCTTCTGAGCAGGAAAGGGAGAGTCATGGTGGTAATTTTAGTTGTCATGTACAATTCTTTGCTTATAGGATTGTGAGAAATATGAACAACACGGTGAGCATGGGTGACAGGAAAAGAGATGAACTGGGGGTGAACTGGGTGCAGTGGATATTGCTGCTTACTTTCATACC
Source organism: Mus pahari (assembly GCF_900095145.1). Lineage (NCBI taxonomy): Eukaryota > Metazoa > Chordata > Mammalia > Rodentia > Muridae > Mus > Mus pahari. The sequence continues at coordinate 16,025,334 of NC_034600.1, forward strand.
CACTAACCCAACAATTGTAAAGAAAAGACCTGTGGGTCTTACTCATCCTTTACTCATCTTTCAAATAAAAGTGAAGTTTTCTTTTTTAAATATTTATATTAGTTCCATAGGCTCCCATTGTTTTCTTATTTACTTTCATTTTCATACACAAATACTTAGTGTTTACTAAATGTCAAAATATTGTTATAAGCACTTGATAGGTATTCATTAATCTAATCTCTTAACCTAACAGAACAGATCTGATTGTTACATACATTTTACAAATAAGTAAACAGGAGAGAAAAGGTTCGATGATTTGGTGAAATGAGGCTTAGTCTCTTTTGTCTATATTTTAGGGGCAATGTGTTGTTTTTAAATGTATACCCTAATGACAAATTAGCTGAAAGTATCCTTTTAGAGGATAAAAACAAAGAACAAACTAGAAAAGTTTTCATTGCAGACAACTAAAACCTAATTGACATCCATTTAAAGGTAGGGCTGAGCTCACAGACAAACAAGCAACCAATAGATATGTGTAGAGTCCGGTACTCATGGGGTTAAGGATGGGTGACAGACAGATTCGTGACTGTTGATATCATAAACATGATAGCGTAAGGGCTCAGTTTCCAGTGCTCAAATGAAGGCATCGGTTTAGGATTTGAACATGTCTATGAAGGCATATTGAAAGATATGACTTTATATAATGTCAGGGTTCTACATATTGAAAGTAGGAATAAAAAAGATTAGTCATTTTCTTTTGTTTGGTCCTGCTTCCCTTAGCATGTGTAACCATGACCAGTGGTCCAAAGAAGTTTGAAAAGCTAAACACCCAAATAGGAAATTACTGTGTAGCTAGTGATGCTGTTTTAAGTGATGCCTAACAGAAGAAAATGGACTTTGATTAGAGGATATTGTATACACTGCACTGTAATCCCCAAGGTCAAAGTTTTCCCAAAGAGAAGCTCATGGTACACATAAAAGTAACCAATTATCTTACTTACTTTTTGATTGTTGGGATAAGAACACCACAGGCAAGGCAGTTTATAGAAGAATGAATTGTATTAAATTAAATGAATTAAATACAGTTTCAATGAGATAAGAATACATTGTGGTGGGATTTCACATTTAGAACCAGAAAGTATGAAGCAGAAAGAGCTAACTGGAAGACTTACATCTTTAAACTCTCAAAGCCTGTCTTCAGTGAGAAGTTTCTTCTAGCAAGGCCATATTGAAGGGACCTGTGCACTGCAAGGTTCTCCCTTCTGGACCCTGGATTATGTACAAACCATACCCAAGCACCAATTACCCAGCACAGATCAAGTACAAAGAGATCCTTTATTAAAACAAGGCAGAGAGACAAGGTGGCAGAATCTCAATAGGGCATCCACAGCAAAGAGCTTTGCAAGTGTTCCTTTCAAGAGGGAAAAGGGGAAGGTCTGTGATAGAATGAGCTAGGGTGTTGGCAAATTCTTATTGGGTTTGTTAATTAGGTTAGTCAAAATAATGAATTTTGATGGCTGCATTTTGATGTTTTGATAGTGGGATCTAGGTTATTAGTCTCAAGAGTGAGTCAAGCATAATAAAGTGTCCAAATAAGGAACTAGACCTTGGTGGCTAGCTTTAGGAATGTAATCTCAGGGGTTACAGGAAAGGGAAGGGGAAGGGAAAACCTGCCAGTGCCATGCTCTCCATGGCTTGGGTTGCCATGTTCAGGGTTGCAAGAGCCCTTCATATATCTCTCAAATATCCCCAAACAGAAACACCAAATGGGACCAAGCAGAGCCTACTGGGGCCATTTCATTAAAACTCCATACCACCTGATGAAATAATTTGCCCAAAGAGAGAAACAAGCAAAACTAACAGGTTGTGAGTATATTCTAAGAATTTATTAGAATAGTTAGACACTAGAAAATATGTTTATGAACAGCAAAATATAAAACAAGGAATCAAGGGAAAAGTCATAAGAAAGTGTAATTGAAAGATAATAAAATACATTTTGTAGAAATTAGAAAGTAATTGAAATTAAAAAAAATGTTAAAAATTAAAAAAAAATTGTTAAATAATAGATTGTACCTAATTAAGGATAACAGAGTACATGACAGGCTGAGGAAATGATCTCAGAAAGCAGCCACGAGAGTAACACAACTGGAAGTAATATTTTTTAAAAATTAAGAGGAAAAGAATGAGCAGATGCAGTCTGTGACTAATAACACTTTCAGAAGGAAAAGAAATAATGGGATATATTTCCAGTGTCACAGTGAATCCCAACAGTGATAAGTAAAAATGACCTAATGCACATGTAAGACATGGACTACCAAGTTAGAAATCCTAAGAATAAGAGGACAAGCGTCATCCTATAAATTTCCCAACTAAATAAACTGCTTAACGTCAGGAAGAAGTCAGAAGTTCTTGGAGAGTCTTAACATTTCCAATCTGAGGAATACATGGGCCACACAAATTGGATCCAGTTAAGGAGTGCTTAAAAGCAAGCAAACAATAACAACAACAACAACAACAACAACAACAACAAATGAGAAGTTTTTTGGGGGCAAGGAGCTAAGGTTGAACCTCTGAAGTTTGAGAGGGGAATTGGGGCAATACATTATATGAAATTCTCAAAGGATTTAAAAAATTAAAAACTATGTTGATGCTTTTAGAGTACATTCAGGATACAGGTTCTTTCTAGACATGTGCCTGTTTTTTATTTTTTATTTTTCCCAGAGCCTGTAACGTGCCTTTCTTTTCCTGTTACTATTTTTTTTGAAGAGTAATTATTTTAAGTCCTGATGAATCCCATTTATCATTTTTTTCTTTCATGAACTGATCCTTTGGTGTCATACCTAAGAACTTCTTTACAAATGTTAGATCACAAAAGATTTCTTCTCTATTTCTTCTAAATGTTTTATAATTTTAAATTAGACATTTGGATCTGTGATTCATTTTGAATTAATTTTTTTTTACAGAAGGCATGCCAATTAGGTTGATCTTCATCTTTGGGAGATGGATATTCAATTATTCCAATACCAATTGTTGAAAATATTATTAATTATTCCTGGAGTTATCTTTATATTATTTAAATAAAAATTTAATTGGGAAAAGTATGTATAGATGGATTTCTGTATTCTCTCTTCTGTTTTATTTTCTAATTATCCATCCATCACCAATTAATAGTTAATTATTACAGTTTTCTTATAACTCCTGTATAATTCCTTTTTAAATTCTCAACATTATTTTGACCACTCTAGTTCTTTTACTAAAAGATACATTTATAATATATATATATATATATATATATATATATATATATATATATATATATGATTTATACCACACACTTGAAGTGTTCTAAAACTATTGTGACTGCTGTACAGTTACGTTCCTGCTGAGTCATGCAGGCTCTGAACGAAATATCCTTTTTCCGATGTGGAGATTTCTTTGATCAACACTTTGTAGTTTTTAGCAATTTTGTGTCTTCTTGACCCAAAATTCATATATTGTAATATGCACTCTTAGTATCTTCTTATGCGACCTGGCTTGGAAGTACAATGTTTATAGAGGTAATCCAGTTAATATCAGATAATTAAGATGATTTCTATTGATTCTCTCCTCCATATCCACCTCCCTTCCTGTCTTCTGTGTTTTGAGTTTTTGAAGAAAGGTCTCATACATCTCAGTCTGGCTTGGAACATCATATATTGGGATAGCTTCAAATCCAATATAGTTGTTGTCTTACAAAATTGGCAAACTTGAGTGGTAGGCATTCACATGATATAATGTCATGTGATTATGGAAGTAGAATTTGGAGAATGTTGAAGCCAAAGAATACTAATGATTACCATGAAACATTTTTGTGGGAAATATTAAAAAATGACCTACCAGTTTTCCGCAGACCAGACCACGCTTCCATGCTCCTGCCATCACCTGCCAACTCTCTGGAGCTAGCTCCTACAGCATTTGGCTCCCTTGTCCCATGAGCCACTAGTTCCCTCTCTGCCACAATCCCCTGTAAACAGTGGTCCCACACTCCAGTAACCAAATAGAACAGCCAACCTCAAGGTTGCATATCATAATCCCAGTAACCCTGTAAAATCATGACTCGTAAGTCTTTAGTTTACCAATCAGATTTATGTAACAATAGTATCACAATTTATAAGATGCCAATACAATAATTTCAGAGCCAATTGATTATGATAAAAGCTTTATTCCAATATTTATAACTTTGTGAGATCATAGCTACTTGTGGGTGGAAAACGCCATGCAGGAACACTTCCACAACCACGGTTCTACCCTCTGGCATGCTCCCTATCTCTGCAACTCTTAGCCCTGCCCCCTTTTCCCTGTCCAATCACAGATCTCCTCCACACTACTGTAATTGGTCAGGGAAAATTCTGCGATAAAACATCAGAAGCCAGTAGAAACATCTCTCCTTCAACCAGGCCTTGGTGCTAGGTTTTGAGCCTCCAAAGTAGGTAAGAATACATTTGTCCTGTGTGAATGTCTAAGACTACAGCTCTTGATTGGAAAGACTTTATCAAACTATTATAAAAATTAAATTGAGTTATATTTGCACCAAATATTTTCTTTTTGACCCATCCATTTATAAAATTGAAGCAAGTTTCTAGTGCTGAGTATTGCATTTAAATCATGTTAAGGCAAGAATTTCTCAACTTTGTTTTTATGGGAGCTCAATTAAAATGCTATTATTACTGTAGGTATGATAACGCATGCCATACATACTTGGGAGTTAGAGGCAGGTAGATCTCAGCGATTTCAATACCATCTTGGTCTACATAGTAAGTTCCAGGTCAGCCAGAGCTATGTAGATAGATCTTGTATTAAAAATAACAACAACAAAAACTCAAAAACAAAACAATATAAACAAATAAGCAAAAAACAAACCCAAAATTGGGTTTAGAGTCCGGATAACTACCTTCAAATTTGTAATGTTCTTTAAAATAATTATATATAATTCTATTTAAACACTTTTTTCTTCTTCAATATTTCTTATTTAATTTGCTCAAATTAGTATACTTCCATACACTTTTTCATAGTATAATTGAATATGTATAAGAGAAACACTTTAAATCAAATTGTATATTGTATACTTATATAGTTTTATAAGTAGAGCTAAATATTTACTGAATTTTTCCATACAAACTGCTAATCATTAAAAGATACACATGTCCCAGAATATTAAACCAGTTATATTTATATTAAACTCATTTTTTCCTCAAAATGTTCCCTTTGATTTCTCCTCCTTTCCCACCCATCTCCCTTAAAACTCCTTAAAGCTCTCTGGCTAAAATCGGTCTTAAATTACATTTTTTTTTTGAGACAGGGTTTCTCTGTATAGCCCTGGCTGTCCTGGAACTCACTCTGTAGACCAGGCTGGCCTCGAACTCAGAAATCTGCCTGCCTCTGCCTCCCAAGTGTTGGGATTGAAGGTGTGCGCCACCACCGCCCGGCTTAAATTACATTTTGTTACTAATTTTCTCCATACATTTCTGTTGAAGTCATGTGTATTTTTGTCTCTAGAATGTTTTCCTTTACTGTCTTGCAGTATATTTCATTAATAATGTTTGATTCCTATGCATATATTTGAGTAAACTGTCATCCACCTAGTACAGTAGTCTCCATATTCTGCCCCTACTCCTGCCATGTGTTATTTGTCAGGGCAGTGTTAAATTGTCAGTGTATAGAAGTATAATTTAACAGTAAAGCTGTGGCTACTTCATTCGTACACATTTAAGGACTCACAAAATACTTCAGCTGTAAATGAATTAAATAATCTCATAGAAAATCAATTTCATTATCATTTAATATAGATAATTATGAATTTTAATGGAAAGCAAAGAGAAACAAAGGATTCAGATTTATGGACGCAGTCTAAACGAATCACATCGCAACACCCAGATTCACTTTCCACACTTCACTCTGTAGTCACAACTCTGTCCTTGTACAGACACATTGGATATTCAATTAAAATTCATACAACTTGAGCTTACTCCATGGGTTCAGACCAGTGGACTATGAGGTCAAAGATGTTGCCTTTTCCCTGAAGGAAACCGGATTTTTCAGTAAGGCAGTTGAGGCCTGAGAATGAAAGCTGTGTCTTCTGGAATCAAAACTACTGGGTGTTTTTGTAAAACCTTGATAACCATTAGAGTGGATACTCAGAAGATCTGATGAGCAGCCACTGGGATATTTCTTCTAATATAGAGATTTCTGTCAGTTTGATATTTCAAAAGACAGTTTAAGATCATGGGAAAAATGCTGGCCTAAGAGGGCTCCTAATCTTATCCAGTTCACATAAGCAAACTGTGGAGTTCATTTCCCCCCCTCTATAATGACAGCTGTTCTGAAAGTAGGCACTTCACTACAGAGAATTCTAGGGAAAAGCTGATACAAATACAAAGAAAACAGTTTTGGTACTGAAAATAAGCTAAATACATTCCAGGTCAACATTTTTCTAATGTTTGTCTCTTGCGCATGAGCAGTTACAAGCTTAGGACTCTGACTTGATTTGGGCTTGTGCCTACCCAACTATGGCTCCACACAGCTTTTTAGACTTGCCTAGATGTTTGAGGTTGCTTAAGCACATACTGTGAGCACTCAGGAAGTGCTGATGTAAGATATTTTATGAACGAGTCATTCATCATTTCATATTCCTGCAAGATAAGTAAAATGCTGTCACCCTCACCTGCCTGTTCTTATTTGATAAATGCTAATTGATATTATCTGACTTTCGTATGAATCATAAGAAGGTGGGCATGTTACATCCTTTCTTATTAATTTTACTTGAGTAGTTCTGAGTTTTTTTCCTAATTCTAATGAATAGCTTGTTCATGATTGTCTTATGTTTACTTCACACCTCAGCAATGCTAGAAATAATATAAAGGACAGCCGCCTCACATATACAGGAACAACAAAGAAAAATGCAAGGTATTCAGCATAGAGACTTTTAAAAGGAGAATGAATGTGATAATGCAGATGTCCATAGATCCTTGGATATCATAGCAGTTATAACAACCCCTGAGAAGTACTGTATGTATAGATCAATGCTGTGTCCACTAATCATATGAGAGGTTTCATCTGGCAGCAAATGGGAGCAGATGCAGAGACCAAAAGGCAGGCATTATTCAGAGAAAGTCTAAATGGGAGATCTCTATGAAATCCTTCCCCTCAGAGCCCAGGGAATCCTGTGGAAGAGGAGGAGGCAGAAAGATTGTCAGAACCAGAGGGGATGGAGGGTACCAGGAAAATAAGGTCTGAACCAGCTGAACAAGGCACATATGAACTCAACTCACAGACACTGAAGCAGCAAGCACAGGGCCCAAGCAGCTGCATCAGGTCCTCTGTGTGTATGTTAGAGCTTTTAGCCAAGCAGTTTTTTTATGAGAATCCTGCCTGTGAGAACTAGCGGTTTCTGACTTTTGTGTCAGTTCTTAGGACTGTTTTCCTCCTGTTGGCCTGCCTTGCCCGCCCTATTTTGATATATTAGTTTTTGCTTTCTCTTATATTTTATTTTGTCATGTTTGGCTATTCTCACTTAGAAGTCTGTTCTTTTGTAGTGAGAGACAGAAAGGGATGGGAGGAGAGGTAGAGAGGAAGTGAGAAGAGTGGAGGGAGGGGAGACTCTAATCAGGATATATTGTATGAGGGAAAAATTATTTTCAATAAAAGAGAGAAAAAGAAATTCAAAACAAAAACAAAATATTTTTTAAAGAAAAGTCTTTAAATTTTATATTAAGAAAACAAAGATGAATAAAACCTTCCAAATTCGATATTTATTTTTACTTTTTATGAGTATGCATATGTATGCTAGACAAAGCAATCTATTTGTACTGTGTAATTCCTTGTCTTCATGATTAATAGACTAATACATTTTAGGGAAGAAAATTTTCTTAGTTTTTAAAGTTTTTTATTATGTTGATCATCTAACTCCAAGTTACTTACGGAGCTTGACAATTTAAAAACATGCTTTGTCGAGTGAAAACTTATTATCATTACATTGAGACCTTAGGCTTTCAAAATTTTTTTTTCTATTTTAGGCTTGAATAAACTGAACATATAGTAAGAATTGATGTTATAAAACTACTTTACTAGAGTTATTTGTTATGAACAAATTAACTCCAGACAGTTTGCCCTGATTTGCTGGTGACACTGGTCACTAAAGGATGAAATTCCCCTTTGCCTCATGTGCTTTGTTTGTGCTGTGGTTTAAGCCTTACTGGTGGCTCTGTTCTCTAAATGGTTTTGGAAGAAATGATCAACTCTGTGTTCAGTAGAGATAATCTCAGAGAACCTACAGCCCTTTCTATAGAAAGTGTGGGAATGCAGATGGTTACAGTTTTGTTTTTAATTACACTTTTAAAAAATGTATTGTGTGTATATGTATGTTTGTGTATGTGTGGGTGCATTTATACATTCTGGCGTACACATGTGGTGGTCTGCAGACAACTTGCTTTGAGTTGCTTCTCTCCCTTTACCGTATGGTCCTGGGATTCAAATTCATGTCTTCAGGCTTGGACTCAGGCAGATGCATAATCTCATTGGGTCTTAAAATCCTGACATGAGGTTCAAATTGAAGTAATAAAAGTTCGCTAACTGTCAATTCCATCTCCCACTTTTTAAATCCACGCCACTGTTCTGCAGGTGTGTTAGAATGAATCCCCTATTCCTACCAAAAGAAGTCAGGTACTTAAAAAGTTAGCAATAATGTCACTAGAGTTAATTCCCACAGAAGAAAAAAGAACCAAGTCTGAGCAAAAGAAAGAAGGCATCAGAAAGCAGATCATCACAGCCCCATTCCCCACAGCATCGTATACTGTGATAAATCTATGATCACAACTCTCTCAATTTCTAGCTTCTGAGCCAAGTTGGTACCACCTGGAGTGATTTGAAATGGCCTAGAAGGGGTGGTGATGCCTCATGTACAATTGTGAAAGACAGTTTACCTGACATATATAATCCCTCTCCAATTAAAAACAATTATTTTATCCCACTTCATTTTGCCAGCTTCCTTTCTAATGTTACAAAGGAGAACTTTGTTCATCAGAGGGTCTAGCCTTCCCCATTGGCTCTAGTCTCACAGAGGATAATATAATTTCAAGTACACTCAGCATGTGGTGGATTGAATAGGTATGGCCTCCACAGATTAATGTCTTTAATACTTGGCCTATCTGGAGCATCTCTATTAGGAGGTATAGCCTTGTTGGAGTAGGTATGGCCCTGTTGGAAGAAGTGTGTCACTCTCAGGATGTGTTTTGAGTTCTCCTATGTTCATGCTGTGTCCAGAGACAGTCTCTTCTTTGTTGTTTGTGGATCAAGATGTAGTACTTTCACCTCTTTTTCCAGTATTATGTCTACCTGAATGCTGCCATGCCTCTCATGATGATGATGATGATGATGATGATGATGATGATGATGATGATGATGATGGACAAAACTTCTGAAACTGTGAGCCAGCCCCAATTAAATGTTTTCCTTTATAAGAGTTGCCTAGGCCATGGTGTCTCTTCACAGCAACAAACCTAACAAGACACAGCAACATTTTATTCTATGGATTGGTTTCATTGATGACCATATGTTAGTTTCATATAGTTTAGAAAGAGGCCTTTATTGAATTCTGCCAAACTCTGTCCATCAATAGGTACAAATTGGTATTAAAGAAACCCATTCCCCAAATCAGACAAATATGGTAGGAACTGATTCAGCAATTTAAATCCATCTTGTCTCTAGGAAGATTGGCCATAGCTTTGGGGAAGATTATATTTTCAAAGGCAGTTAATTATGGCATCTTCTACAATCTGAAGGAGTTGCTGATGCCTATCAATGCATCTTTTAAAATTTCCCAGTTCACTGTTATCTCGTTTAACCAGAAAAGACTTCCAATTGAGGGACTGGGACAAAAACCTAGCCATAAAACCTTAGACCCACAATTTCTCCTGCCAACAAGATGTGCAAGGGTCTGCTTCTGCTCTTTTTGCTCTAGCTTTCCCCATTGGCTCTAGTCTCAGAGGATAATATAATTTCAAGTGCACTCAGCATGTGGTGGTTTGAATAGGTATGGCCTCTGCCAACAAGATGGAGCAGAATTTGAGAGAAGGACTAACCAAAGTCTGGTTCATGCCATGGAAGAAAGAGAGCCCACTATTAATGGTATTCTATTGTACTTCCAGACAGGTACCTAGCATAACTGTGGTCTAAGAGGCTTCAGCCAGGAACTGATGGAAACAGACACAGTGGCCCACACGTAAACCTTCAATAGATCTTAGGGAATTAAATGAAGGAGGGGGAGGAAGGATTGGAGGAGCCATACAGGTCAAGGACAACACAATAAAAAAATACAGAATCAACTAACCTGGGCCCATAAGGGCCCCCAGAGACTGAACCACCAAACAGAGAAGATACAAGGGATGGACCTAGGCCCTCAGTACATATGAAATAGTTGTGCAGCTTGGTCTTCATGTGGAACTCCTAACAACAGAAGCAGGAGCTGTATCTTACTCTGCTGCCCACCATTAGATCTCTGTCCCCTAAATGGGATGCCTTGTTTAGTTACAATGTGAGAAGATTCACCTAGTCCTATTGAAAATTGATATGCTAAGGTGGGCTGTTATCTGTAGGAGACCTTCCTTTTTCTGAGACTTTTCTGAGGAGAAAAGGAGGCAGGAGAATAAAGGGAAGGTGATGTGAGCTGGTGGGACTAAGAGAGGAAGAAGGAAAATCTGTGATTGGGATGTAAAGTAAATAAATTAATTTAAAAAGCTAGAAATAGATATTCAATGCAGAAAAAAAAATGTCCTTGTTCCAACAAGGAAGCATTCACTGTTTCTTAGCACCTCTTGAGATGGACAAGACTGACAGTCTCTCACATTTACTTTTATCTGTCTCCAAGAATGTAGTGAACATCATGGAAGAGTAGGTGAACAAAATATAAAGGCTGGAGAATAGGAAGGAATGCTTTAAGATGCTGTGTTCTGTACGTAGAATGATTATTGTACCCATGAACTCATAGCAATCATGGTTACCTGTGTAACACATTTACAGGATCAAGCCAATGAAAAGTCCACTATGAATATTGAAGGTCTTCATAAGGCTCTGATCCATAACTGGGGAATTATTGGCAGTTGTTAGCTGCCAGAGGATGGAGAAGCACTCTTTTTTGAGATTGTGGGTACTTGTAGGCTGCCCTGCAATGCAGTGGATGACACTATACTCATGGACATATTAATGTACTGGGTTAAAACAAAAAGAAACAGACACTAAAGTGAGAGAGGCTGTCTCGGGAGATCCAAGGGAGTTAGAAGGGGTAAGAGATGGTCATACTTTATTGTATATACATATGGAGTTCAAAAAGAAGAGGTTTGAAAAAGAATGCATCAAATTTCATTGATATCTTGTGGTTTTAATGTGTCTGAGATCAAATAAAAACAATTTGTGAACTTTTCTCCTACCTCCTTGTCAAGGAAGCACATGAAGCTACTGCCATGCTTATTTTCAGCACATGCTACTATGATGCTGAAAGACATAAGGAGATACACTGATTGCACTGGTTGCTTTGGAAAATGATGAAGGAATGAAGAAAAATGAAGAGGGGCCAGAAAGTAAGACATGTTGATTTCAGGTTCTCTCTCTGCGTGTGTTTGTATGTGTGTGTGTGTGTGTGTGTGTGTGTGTGTGTGTGTGTGTGTGTGTTTGTGTGTATGCATGCATTTGAACATATGCATGTGTATGTGAAGGTCAGGGCGTAGCCTCAGCTGACTCTTTAGGCTACTTTGTTGGGAAGGTTATTTCATTGGCTAAAGTTTGTTCAGTAGGCTATGCTGGCTGACCATCAAGCCCCAAGAGCTTCCTCTCATCTTCACCAGTGCTGGAACTATATATGCACACTCGCACAGCACGTTTTCCCTGAATTGAACCTGGAGAATATAATTGAAGTCTTCATACTTATAAGACAAGCACTTTACCTACTGAGCTACCACACAGCTCCAGAGAAAGACCAAGTTGGCTTTGAATTCATGATGCTCCTGCCTCCACTTCTTGAGCATTTGTCTACTAGCTGGCTCAAGTCTGATATTTAATTAAAATAATTAGAGGGTTTGCCATTGACACCTGAGAACTGAGGCTGTTCCACAGCCTGCTGTGCACAGGTCCGCCAGGAGAGTCCTGTTCTCCCAGGTGTGTTTTTACTCCTGGGATCAGAGGTGAGACAGCCACTTTGTCTCCAAAAACTGTGTGGAGTGCAGTTGGCCTGGAGTGCATGGGGGACAAGATCAGTGCAGCAGTTGGGACAGGATCCTTCCAATCCACCCTCATCACCAGTGAGCTTGGACTGTTCCAGAGCCTTCTGTACACAAGTTCCACCAGGAGAGAGCTGGTATCCTAGGAGAGCTGACATACGCTCACAGACCTACAGGAGGAACAAACTCCAGACAGTAACAAGAACATCTAACACCACAGATAAGCAGATGGCAAAAGGCAAATGAAAGAATCTTACCAACAGAAACCAAGATTACTTGGCATCATCACAACCCAGTTTTCCAACCACTGCAAGTTTTGGATTCCCCAACACACCCAAAAAGCAAGATGTGAATTTAAAATCATATCTCATGATGTTGATAGAGGATTTTAAGTGAACATAAATAACTCCCTTAAAGAACTACAGGAGAACACAGGTAAACAGGTAGAAGTCCTTAAAGAGGAAACACAAAAATCCCTTAAAGAATTATAGGAAAACACATCTAAACAGGTGAAGGAATTGAACAAACCATACAGGATCTAAAAATGGAAGTAGAAACAATAAAGAAATCACAAAGGGAGACAAACCTGGAGTTAGAAAACCTAGGAAAGAGATCAGGAGTCATAGATGCAAGAATCACCAACAGAATACAAGAAATGGAAGAGAGAATCTCAGGCACAGAAGATACTATAGAAAACACTGACACAACAATAAAAGAAAATGCAAAATGCAAAAAGATCCTAACTCAAAACATCCAAGAAATCCAGGACACAATGAGAAGGTCAAACCTAATGATGATAGGTATAGAAGAGAGTGAAGATTCCCAACTTAAAGGGCCAGTAAATATCTTCAACAAAATTATAGAAGAAAACTTCCCTAACCTAAAGAAAGAGATGCCCATAAACATGCAAGAAGCCTACAGAACTCCAAATAGATTGGACCAGAAAAAATTCCTCCAATCACATAATAATCAAAACACCAAATGCACAAAAAATAATATTAAAAGCAGTAAGGGAAAAAGGTCAAGTAACATATAAAGGCAGACCTATTAGAATTACACTAGTCTTCTTGCCAGATACTATGAAAGACAGAAGATCCTAGGCAGATGTCATACATACCCTAAGAGAACACAAATGCCAGCCCAGGCTACTATACCCAGCAAAACTCTCAATTAACATAGATGGAGAAACCAAGATATTGAATGACAAAAACAAATTTATACAATAGCTCTTCACAAATCCATCCCTTCAAAGGATAATAAATGGAAAATTCCAACACAAGGAGGGAAATTATACTCTAGAAAAAGCTAGAAAATAATCTTCTTTTAACAAATCAAAAGAAGATAACCACAAAAAAACATAATTCCACCTCTAACAACAAAAATAATAGGAAGAAACAATCTTTTTTCCTTAATATCTCTTAATATCCGTGTACTCAAAACCCCAATAAAAAGACATAGACCAACAGACTGGATACATAAACAGGACCCCAAATTTTGTGGCATACAGGAAACCCACCTCTGTGAGAGAGACAGACATTACTCCACAGTAAAAAGTTGGAAAATAATTCCCAAAGCAAATGGTCCCAAGAAATAGCTTCAGTAGCCATTCTAATATCAAATAAAATCAACTTCCAACCTAAAGTTATCAAAAAAAGATAAGGAAGGATACTTCATACTCATCAAATGAAAAATCTACCAAGAAGAAATCTCATTTCTGAACATCTATGCTCCAAACGCAAGGGAACCCATATTCATAAGAGAAACTTTATTAAAGCTCAAAGTACACATTGAACCACACACAATAATAGTGGGAGACGTCAACACCCCACTCTCAGCAATGGACAGACCCTGAAAACAGAAACTGAACAGAGACACTGAATCTAACAGAAGTTATGAAACAAATGTTTTTAACAGGTATCTATAGAACATTTTATCCTAAGACAAAAGAATATACCTTCTTCTCAGCACCTCATGGTAAATTCTCCAAAATTGACCATTTCATCAACCACATAACAGGGCTCAGCAGATACAAGAAAACTGAAATAATCCCATGCATCCTATCAGATCACCATGGTCTAAGGCTGATCTTCAATAACAACATGAACAATAGAAAGCCCACATACACATGGAAGCTGAACAACACTCTACTCAATGATAACTTGGTCAAGGAAGAAATAAAGAAAGAAATTAAAGACTTTTTAGAATTTAATGATAATGAAGACATATCATACCAAAACCTATGGGACACAATGAAAGCAGTGGTAAGAGGAAAACTCATAGCTCTGAGTGCCTCCAAAAAGAATCTGGAGAAAGCATACACTAGAAGCTTGACACATCTGAAAGCTCTAGAACAAAAAGGAGCAAATTCACCCAAGAGGAGTAGATGGCAGGAAACAATCATACTCAGGGCTGAAATCAACCAAGTAGAAACAAAAAGAACTACACAAAGAATCAACCAAACCAGGAGCTGTTTCTTCAAGAAAAGTGACAAAATAGATAAATCCTTAGCAAGACTAATTAGAGGGCACAGAGAAGGTATCCTATTTAACAAAATCAGAAATGAAAGCAGAGACATAACAATAGAAACCAAGGAAATC
>NC_034600.1:16040284-16043479 GCF_900095145.1 Mus pahari
AAAAAAAAAAAAAAAAGGCCTAGGACCAGATGACTTTAGTACAGATTTCCCTCAACAGAGGAAGGGATTCAAAAAAATGTGATACATTTATACAATTGAATACTAATCAGCTATCAAAACCAATGAATTTATGAAATTCTTAGGCAAATGAATGGAACTAGAAAATATCATCTTCAGTGAGGTAACCCAGATACTTTTGTGGATGCCAGCAAGTGCTTACTGACAGAAGCCTCTTATAGCTGTCTCTGGAGATGCTCCGCCAGTGCCTGACAAATACAGAGGTGGATCCTCACAACGTACCATTAGACTGAGCACAGTGTCTCCAATGAAGGAGCTAGAGAAAGGACCCAAGGGGCTAAAGGTGTTAGCAGTCCCACAGGACGAGCAACAATATGAACTAGCCAGTACCCCCATAGCTGCCAGGAACTAAATCACCAATCAAAGAGTACACATGGTGGGACTCATGGCTCCAGCTGCATATGTAGCAGAGGATGGCCTAGTCAGTCATCAATGGGAGGAGAGGCCCTTGGTCGTGTGGAAGCTCTTTTCTTCAGTGTAGAGAAATGTCAGGGACAGGAAGCAGGTGTGGGAGGTTTGGTGAGCAGGGAGAATAGAGAGGGAATAGGGGGTTTTCAGAGGGGAAACAAGGAAATGGGACTACATTTGAAATGTAAATAAAGGAAGTATCTAATAAAAAAATTCAAAAATTAAAATAATTTGAGCCACTTTGTAAGACCATTTTCCCTTTCTTATACGAAGATGCAATTTTCTATTCATGATTATCTATGACAATATGATATTTAATTAATTAGCTAATAAAAATATAAAGCACATGCTGCATAAACTAAAACTGGTATTTTATTCATGTAACTTTATGTAGTTATATGTTATTATGGAACACAAAGAGTCCAGCTTGAGGTCCAGACTATAACAAAGCTAAATATTTTACTTTATAATATCATTTTTTTACATAAGTAATGGAAAAATATTTCTATATTCATCTTGCTAAATAATTAGTTTAAAAAGACTCTCCAGGTTTTACTCTTACGCTCCAAGGTTAAGGTTTAGTGACTTGATATGTAGCTTCTCTTCAGAACCAATATAAACCAGGCTTAAAATTTATCTAATCAGTTAAATAGGTTTAGTTTATGGCCTATAGGTTGCAGGAACCAAGAAAAGTTTATAAGCGTTTTACTGAAATTCTTGAGTTATGAATACTATATAACGTGTGTTATATTAGATGGGGTTAAATTTAATCTAACTTTTATAGTGCCTAAATGAAAAGAAATGAAAAGAAAAAGCCATTTCTATTTGGGCTAATGCTTTCTATTTTGGAATGTAAGTTTAATGTAATAAAGAAGGAAAAAAACACTTAGAAAAATAATTGATACCACTGGTTTTGAAAACATTGGCAAAGGGTTCCCCTTCCCTTTTCCAAAGGCTAACTTCCAAACACAGTCTTAGCCTGGAGTTTTAAACTGTCTCTTGTGCATAATTACCACTTTCCAAGTGCAGACTGCCAAGTGTACAAAGAGCAAAGTTTAGTCAAAGTTCATCTTTAGGTCACCCACCCTGGAACCATCAATCTGGACAACCTCTGGGTAACCTCTTCCCAGCTACCAGATTGGAGCAGGAGCCTTTGCAGTCTCATTAGAGCATGCAACAATTAATTTGTCTTAAAGAGGAAATTAAACAGTCATGTACAGTGTGGAGACGAGGTCAGAAAGTAGACCTTGGGGGTCCATTCACAGCCTCTGTTTGGGGGTCCTCCTTAAGCCTGCGGGGAGGTGGGGCTGACTCCGAAGAGAAATAATTGTGTAGGACAAATCTGACAGAGCCCCTGTGACAAACAGTAGACACAAATAGAAGAGAAATGTAGGCTGAGACCAAGTTTGCAGTGTTTGCAGTGGTACAAATGCAAGCCTGTCTTTCAGGAGATAGGGTGAGAACTCGGGCAAAGATGGCTTCCCAAATTCAATGTGTATTAACCCAGAAATGCAGTACTGTTGTCCTTGAACTTACTTTTTATTGTGTCCTAGACTTGTATTCATAAGAAGTTCTCTCATGAGAAAACAGGAAGAAAATGTCTAATGTGGAGTTTTATTGAGTCAGTGCTGTTTGTGAATTCATAGTAAACTGAATCATTCATTGTCTGTTGTAGATACTGTTTTTACATAATTAGAGAAGTTGAATGGTTAGTATGAACAATAAACATAGAACTTTGAAACTATAGATGAGATGTTGTTACATAGTCAAAAGATATAATACTTATTATATCTTAAAAGAATAAAAACATGTTAACTAGTCTTATTACCCTCAAACTGTGAACTCTCTCTCTCTCATCTATTTCTATCATATCTTTACTACAATGGATTTTATTATTTGGAATCTGACATTTACACAATGAAATAGCTAAAATCACAATATATCTTATATATGAGACTGTAATCATATTTACAAAAGATGTTTAATTTATTTATAATGCTAAACTAAAGATTTATTGAGTAAAGTACTATGCAATGTATGTTAGTAAAGAAAAAATGAATTATAAATGGTAAAGAAAGATGTCATAAAGAACTTTCTCAAAGTAACAGAAATTGGAGAGTAAATGCATTGGGATAATTAAAGCACTGTAGGAAAAGAAATTTACTTACAACATCCAGAGAAAACTCTGAAATTATCCTTAAGTTCACTGACTAGCTATCATAGATTGTAGAAAACCCATATTTCATTGTGAGTAAAGTTTCTAATCTATAAATTACCATTAATATTAATTTTAAAAAAATTAAAAATAGAACTGCTTCTGTAGTCTAGCTTTATTTCCATACCATATCCCTTGAAGTAGACTTTATGTTGAATAAAATTAATCAGCCCTTAGTTTCTTTCATGACTCTTTGTAGTTATCCTCTTTTCCCCATCTGTCTTTGAAATTTCTAGTTTTCCATATCTCAGGTGGCACTGTCAGTTTTTGAATTTTAATGGTCTTAATGTGGATATAGTACTCATGATGTTTTAATTATTCACATAATTTTATTACTTCTTTAAGAATTCCATGTGGTGTGTTTTGATAATATTCATCTCTCACTCCTCCCTCTAACTCTTGCCTTATCCACCTGAACCCTAAGTTTGTATATTCTGAAAAACATGAACAACTATGGAGTCTAATTTGTGCTGCTCATATATATATATATATAT
>NC_034600.1:16043545-16061858 GCF_900095145.1 Mus pahari
ATATATATATATATATATATATATATATATATATATATAGTGAACACACCCTTGAAGAAAACTTATTTTCCTTCCCCTGGAAGCTATCAACTGTCAATAACTCCTCAGTTTGTATTGGGGTTCCCTTTTCTAAGCTAGAATGTTGACTGACTTGATTTTGTGTTGGTTTTGAGCATGCAGTCACAACCCCTGTGAGTTCATGTATTCAAGTTCTACCCTAGGGCCCACGACTTAGCCATCCACCAATTTTTGCCCTGGCAAACAGTATCAGTTGTGAGTTATAGCTTTTGGAGTGAATTTTAAATCCAAAAAGAAAGCTGGTTTAATGCTCCCATACATTCATGCCATTGTATCCCCAGTAAGCCTACCTTGCCAGGCCAATCTTTATTGTAGCTCACAGAATTTATGGCTGGGTCAAATTGCTGATTATTTTTCTGTCCTGATCACAAGCATTACAACTTCCAATGCAGTAAGAGCTAGCCAATAGGGATGAAGCTTCGGGTCAGTAGCAGCTTGGTTTCTTTATGCCTTACAGCTCAGGTATGCATCTTCAGCAACAGGATTTTACCATAAAGGTAAGGTATGTAAGAACAATGTAATTAGCCTGTAATGTCTGAGAGGTCTCTAAGACTCCACTGATGATGAACAATTCAAAAAGAGGCAATCTATAATGGCAATAAGCAGTTGTTTACTTGATAGCTTCTGAGTGGGGCATTCCCCCATTATAGGGTAATTCCATTTAAACTCCACTTATATATTTATATGTACATATACTTAGGAAGCTTATACAGTAGTCATTAGTAGGTGTTCATTTAAATTTTTCAAAAATACGTTTCTTACTTATTCCTCTTCATTCTCATTCCTCTACTATGCTCCTCAAATGCCCCACGCCATTTAGTACTTCCTGTTCTGCTGTTGCTTCTTTCCCCTTCACATACCAACTTTCTATCCGCCTTTCCTTGAAATACCCCTCATGGTTCCTTACCACTTTAACGATTTTTATAGGTATTCCAATTTAGACACATGAATCTGAAGATTCAAAGCTGACATCCACTATGAGAGAGAATATATAGCATTTGTCTTTGGGGTATGGGTTACATCCCTCAGAATGACTATTACAGCTGTATTCATTTACCTGCAGCCTGGAGGTTTCACTCTTTTCTTAAAAAAGAAAAGCAAACAAACAAACAAACAAAAACCAAGCAGAATAGTACCTATCACATCTGTTTGATACATTTCCACTATGCATTCATTAATTTATGAAATTAGCCTTTTCCATATTGCGGTTTTGTGAAGAGAGCAGCATGAGCTTGGTAAATAGGCATCTCTACAGTAGAATATAGAATATAGCCACTCACAGTCAGGCTTTATCAGCTGGTAGATCTATTTCCAGCCTTTTGAGAAGCCTCCATATTTACTTCCATAGTGGCTAAAGCAGTCTATACTCCCAACTAGAGTAAATAAGTGTTTCCTTTTTCTCACCTCCATGCAAATATCAATTGGCTTTTTATCACTTCTGACTGTGGTAAAAAGCAATCCCAAATTAGTTTTAATTTGCATTTTCCTGGTGGCCTAGAATGTTGAACATTTAAAAAGGTGTTAGCAGTTTGTATTTTGGGAACTCGGCTTGGTTCTATGTCCCATCTTTTAATTGAATTTTTTTTTTCTGGTGTTTAGTTTCTGTTTTTTGTTTTTGTTTTTGTTTTTGTTTTATATTATTGTATATTCTAGATGCTAGTCATCTGTCAGGTGTATAGTTGGAGAAGAATTTTTTTCTCATTCCACTAGCTGCCTCCTCACTTCAATGATGGCATCCTTTGTCTTTTAGTTTTCTGAGTTGCCATTTGCTGGTTTCCAGTACAAATGCTTTTACCATCAGGGTCTTGTTTGGAAAATCATTTCCTATGTTTACAAAATTGAAGCTTATTCCATGCTTTCTCCTCTAATAAATTAATGAAGATTCATTTGTGAATTTTGCAGAAGTCCATTTGTAGTTAAATTTTGTGCAGATGAGAAGTAAGCATGGATTTTCATTCTTCCACATTGAGCTATCCAGCATACCAGTATCAATTGTTAAACATGCAGACTTTTCTCCAATTTTTAGTGTTTATATTCCTTTAAAAAATCAGCTAACTTTAGTGGCATGAGCTTATGTGTGTTCTCAATTCTATTCCATGGGTCAGTGTGGCTATTCTTATGCCAGTACCATGACATTTTGATAACTATAGTTCTGTAGAATAACTTGCAGTCTGGTATAGTGATACCTCCAGTGGTGTTTTCCAGTGTCCATTTGTCTGATGGTTAATAAGGTTAGATGCTTATTTAATATCCCCATTTGTTCCTCAGTAAAGCTAAAAATTATTAGCTTCTAAACAAGTGCTCATAACTTCCCACATTCAAAGTGTATATATTATGAGAAAAGTAAAAACATACTTGTATTTAGCCAAAGTTGATGCATGAAGATTGGTGTTCATATGTCTACATTCTCCACTTTTGTTAGTCAGAAGCTAAAAAAGTCTTCATTCTGTTACCCATGAGTTAAAATCAGTCCATTAGTCAACGTTTCCTCCACATTGTTTGGGGCTACTGTACTTTCTCTGCCTCACCATTTGCCTCTATTCACTTCTTTACTCCTTTCTACTCTCTGCTACTTGAAACACAGTCACTCATTCTCTTCTTCACAACCAGGAGGCCTATACATGCCTTTACTCTGTTGCTTGTCAAATTGATAGCCTTTTTTTTCTCATGAGTACAACTCCTATACATCTTTCAAGGCCAATAATAAATGTTACTTTTATAAGATGTTCCCCAATTTTTAAGAAGAAACATGCACACTTTCTCCTCTTTACTTCCATGAAATCTTACTATGTCTTCTATGTTTATACGTTCTTACAGTTTTACATGTTCACATCTACATATTTTTACTGGATTTTTTTTATGACATAGTATGTGTTTGTGCATGTATGTATGTATGTGCATGCATATATGCTCATGAACACACATACACACACACTGTTTAGTAGATTCTTTAGATGTAACTCATTTACTTAGCCTCTCATATTTGAATGACAAGCACTTTACTAACTTAGTTTAGCCCTAGTCCTTACAGTATATATGAAAGAGATAATGATCAATGAATGATATTTTGAGACTCCTGAAACAATTTAATTATGAAGTTTTTAAAAAGTTTGTGATTTTAAAAGATGGCTATAGAATGAAAGGTATTGTAATACTTCTATAGGTTGTTGTATATCTTTAAAATTGAAGAGAATATGGAAATTTTATGAGTGAGCCTATGGTTTTATTTATTTTATTCACATCTTCTCTGTTAAGAATTTCTCTCACACAGTATGAAGAATGGAAGCCCACAATAATTCAATTGCAGGCACTTTAACATCTAAGTATTGAGATGCAGTAATGTGGAGGAGGCTGTGGTACTTAGAAAGGTCTAAAGGGAGTCAGGAGTATGATGTGTTAATTAAGCCAGAAAGTAGAGGACCAGGTTAAAAAAATGGCCTTGGAAAATTAATATTAAAATAGTATATAGGACCAGATCAGTTGAAGTCTTTGCTTGACTGATTTCTGGCTTTTATGGTGGCCATTAGCATTATATAGGTTTGGGAGGAGTAAGTTATTTTTTTCCCCTGACTTATCAGACCATCAAGCTTTGGATTTGTAGAGCTTAGAGGCAATCCTATAGCATCAAAGATAACCTTGAGGCCTTTTCTGGCCATAAAAATACTACTCTCATAAAATGATTTAAAGTACTAATGTGCAGTCTATAAATTAATCAGGACAAATGGGGACATAAATTTTTGCAACTTTGTATCACTATGAGTTTATATAAAAAATTTTGTTAGAAGAAATAAAAAGACTTAAAGCCACATGACATGTGAACAATATTTCCAGAGAAGGAGATGGCTGAACAAATGACTCTTTGTTTAATCACCTGTTCTATATTTTATGATTTAATATATGACTCTTTTATATGATTGCATTTTAGATTTGATTGATTTTAGTTTTAATTGTTAAATATGGAGCTGATGAGACTTAGTTTTATGGGAATATAATTGGATGCAAATTAGGCATTGTTCAAATTTAAATTGCAAATGTATTAGAGAAATCTGTCAATTTTTTTTGCCTCAGTTTCTTCATTTGTAAAATTAAAGTGTAGAACTAGATGACCTTGAAGATTTTTGTGAGATGAAGACTACAGAGGAAATAACTGTGTAGTTAATCAAATCCTTCACCTTTAGAGTGATTATTTTGACTTCTGGAAGCCTATGAAAAATCTCCCAATTTGCAACAATGTGCATTCATTATCTAGACATCATTGTCATAAAGATGGGTGCTAGCAATCATTTCATTACCAACACAGGAGATGGTACGTTTCTTTCCAGTGGACAAATTTTATACATGAAACATGGTTGACTTTACTCATATAAAGCAGTCTGTATTACATACCTTAAATTACTATAAAGCCATGCCAGTTTAAGAACTGTTTCAAATCTTGAGCAGACAGTGTGATATGCTTATGGTTCCTCAAGACCTTGAGACTGTGAGTTGTTTTATAGCCTGAGAGAACATTGCAGAATTCTACTATGATAGTTTTGTCCTCCATGCCAGGAACCAAAAGTAGAGGATCTATAGATTACTTAGTGTAATTGGACATCCAGCCATTGCACTAGAGACCTACTGAACCTGACACTTGCAATGCCACCCTAAATTTATGTCTTATAGAAACTCAAGGTCCTCTAAAGTTATTTCAGTTTTGGTTTGAGGACACAGTCAAGTATATAAGCTTAGACTCTGAAGGGATCAGAAGCAGAGCTTGTCCTCTTGATCTATGATTTATTGTTTCTGTGTTTTGTATAAATTAAGAAGTGTGGTTTTTACCCATTCAGTTCTTTTCTCTTGGAATAGTGTGTTCTTGGAACCATTTGCATAGCTCCTGTAATTAATGCCTCTTGATGATAATAGATTTTGACTCACTTCTGCTGGTTCAGCACCAGCAATAGGATCACCACCTGGACTCCATTATTTCGAGTCAGCAGGATTTCTAATAATGTTACTGAGGGAAGTTCTATAATTGCATCCCCTCTCATCAGCTCTGGCCTTCATAGAATAGCCTCCACTGAGCTTTTCAAGAACTCTATTTTGGTGCTTCTTACTAGCATACTTGTTACATTTTGTTCAATTCCTCTCACGGTATATAGTACACTGGTGTAATCTTCATCACACTGTAGTCTGCCAAACCTGGTACTCCCATTTATCAGATGATCCTTTGTTTACCTTTCCCATGCTAGCCCTCGTTTTTCTTAGTATGGAACCATCTAGACCAAAGTTCTTGAAAGAATATTAAATTCTGAATCATGAAGAATGTTTTCATTGCAATAAATCTGTACTTACTTAAGTGGATGGTGTTCTGGTTGCAAGATACACTATAGTAATGGTGTCTCAAAGCTCGTTGGAGTAACCAACCAATATCTTGATTTAAGGCCCAGTCTATGAAAGGGAACCTGTACCCTACACTCCATGGGTGACTAAGAACCTACAACTAGGTAGTGCAGAGACCTAGGAGAAAAAATACTACTGTTCTTCTAAAAGAACATAGCAATAAAATGAATCCTAATGACATTCCGCTCTACTCATAGATCAATACCTTGCTCAGCCATCATTAGAGAAGCTTCCTCCTGCAGCAGATGGGAACAATGCAGAGATACACATCTTGAGAATATGAAGAGAATGAGAGATCTTGAAACATACAACCATAAATAGGCTTTCTCTACCAAATGCCCCTATCTCTTTCAGGTCTCAGTGAATCCTGACTAAGAGAACATCGAAAGAGGGTAAGAGCTCAAGGGGATGGAGGACATCAAAGAAACAAAGTTTTCTAGATAAATCTGGAGCTATGTATACATAAATCTAGAGAGACTGAAGCAGCATGCAGAGCGACTGCAGTGTTCTGCATCAGATAGGGTTCTGGAGATGAAAGAAGTGGGTAGATTCACACTATCTCTAACTCACAAGCTATTGGTAACCACTCATAAATGAAAATTTAGAGACTAGTTAAGAATAGGCTGCATACAAGGCCTGGGCCAAGTAGTGGGAGTGGGTGGGTAGGGGAACAGAGGTGGGGGGAGGGGTATGGGAAACTTTCGGGATAGCATTTGAAATGTAAATAAANAAAANAAAAAAAAAAAAAGAATAGGCTGCATACATAGTCATAGATATCCAACAAAAAACAATCTCAAAGGCATCCTAGGAGGATGCATGTCTTACAAAGTCATCCAGGGCTTTAAAATTTTTTAGTTATATCTATTCCAATTTTCTGAGGAACCTCCAGATTGATTTCAGAGTAGCTGAACCAGTTTGTAATCCCACCAGCAATGGAGGGATTACACCACATTTTCACCAACACATGTTGACACCTGACTTTTTGATCTTAGCTGTTCTGATTGGTATAAGGTGGAATCTCAGGGTCATTAGGATTTACATTTCCCTGATCACTAAGGACTTTGTACATTTGTTTGGTGCTTCTCAGCCATTCAAGATTCCTCTGCTGTGAATTCTTGGTTTAGTTCTATACCCCATTGTTTGATTGGGTTGTTTGATTTTTTTTGGGTTAGCTTCTTGAGTTCCTTATATATTTTGGATATTAGTCCTCTATCAGATGTGGGGTTAGTGAAGATTTTTTCCCAATCTGTAGGTTGACAGTTTGTCTTATTGACTATGTCCTTTGCCTTACAGAAGCTTCCCAGTTTCATGTGGTCCCATTTATCATTGTTCATCTTACAGCCTGGGCCATTGGAGTCCTGTTTAGGAATTCCTCCCTCCCCCATGGTCCTTCGCAATTTCTCTTCTTTTAGATTCAGTGTATCTGGCATATACCCAAAAGATGCCCCACCATGCTACAAGGACATTTGCTCTACTATCTTGATAGTGGTCTAATTTGTGATAACCAGAAACTGGAAACAACCCAGATGTCCCACAACTGAAAAATAGATACAGAAATTGTGGTTCCTTTACACAATGGAATACTTACTATTCAGCTATTAAGAAAGAACACATCATGAGTTTTGCAGGCAAATGGATGGAACTAGAGAATATCATCCTGAGTGAAGTATCTCAGACCCAAAAGGATTGCATGACAGGAGCGCTCCCAGAGATCCAACAAGCAGCTGACTGAGACAGAAGCAGATACACCCAAACAATGGTCTGAAGATGGGGTTCCCGGTGACTGAATAAGGGAAAGGCTGGAAGAAGTTGAGGAGGAGGGAGATCCTATAGGAAAATCAGCGGTCTCAACTAACCTGGACTCTCGAGATCGCTCAGACACTGAGCAGCATACACTAGCTGGTCTGAGGCTCCAACACATATACTGTAGAGCACTGCTTGGTCTGGCCTCAATAAAAGAAGACACACCTAACCCTGAGAGACTTGTGGCATTATGAAATGGAGAAGCCTGGCAGGGTGTGGGGTGTGTGTGAAGGTGTGGGGACATCTCCTTGGAGATGGGGGAGGAAGAATGGGATAAGGAAACATTGGAGGGTAGATCAGGAGGAGGATAAGGACAAGATTGTAAAAGAAGATTAAAGATGCTCTGACTCTGGACCAGGTGAGAACACCATCATATATCCCGGGGTCCCTCAGAGACCAGTCTGCGCAGGAGAGTGCTCGGGCTGCAGAAGCAACAAAGCTTCTTGGACAGGGTCCCTTCAGGCCTTCATCTTCAGCCAGGAGGCAGAGCTGAGCTCCAGACCTCTGTGCACCTTCCCTGGAAGAGGAGAGCTTACCTGCAGAGAGTGCTCTGACCACTGAGACTCAGGAGAGAGTTGGACTCCCAGGAGTGCTGACTGAGGCTAACAGAATCACAGGAGGAACAAACTCCAGCCAGAGACAGCTAGAACATCTAACACAAGAGATTAAAGGAGTTAAAGGGGTCTGCAATCCTATAGGAGGAACAACAATATGAACTAACCAGTACTCCCCCACCCCCACACACAGAGCTATGTCTCTAGCAGCATATGTAACAGAGGATGGCCTAGTCGGCCATCAATGGGTGGAGAGGCCCTTGGTCTTGCGNAGATCATATGCCCTAGTACAGGGGAATGCCTGGGCCAGGAAGCAGGAGTGGGTGGGTTGGGAAGCGGGGGGTAGGGTGGTATAGGGGACTTTGGGGATAGCATTTGAAATGTAAATGAAGAAAATATCTAATAAAAAGAAACATATGTCTCAGAAACATAAAAAATGAAAATTAAAGATAATACAAATAATTTTGGCTTATTTTTAATTTACAATATATAACACATATTATATTTTTGTCTCATTTACTCTACAAGTCATGTGCATATGTAGTATGGCTTCCCATTTTTATGGGATTCCCTAGTATAGGAATTAATAGGTCTCTGTGTTTATCTGTTTCTCGTCCCTTCTTTTTGGCTCTTTTCCTTCTGTTTGTTTTATTTTATTATAATGTGTTTATTTTATTTTATATTATTTTACTTTATATTATTATTAATCATTAGAAGCCCTTTCTGAGAGACAGAAATTCTGGATGGAATGGGAGGTAGTGTGGAAATGGGAGGAGAGAAGAATGGGAAACCATAATCAGTATATATTATACGAGAGAAAATCTATTTCAAATAAAAGGAAAAAAATAGATGTCTTTATACCCTATGTAGATCCTGGCTCCAACTGCTATATATATTTCTGGGTTCTTCAGTTATTTCTCTGTTACTTCCTCAATGCACCAAGCACTTCGTTTGCCAGTTTATGCTGTGACTTTCCCTTAGCAGTGGTTCAGTAGCTAGAGAAGGAGACAGGGCCGATTCTGGGGAGGACAACTATGTTTTCATATCCACAAGAAAGTGTGGGAATCCAATAGTTAGTAGTAATGAAGGAGCATTTTCTGTTAACAGGAGGGTTCAGAGATTTCTATGAATTTTAGATTTCCAGATGTCTGTACCTAAACCATGGTCCTGCTTTATCCTGTCTCTCTCAGGACTCTGGACTTGAAACAGAAGACATCGTAGGGATGAGAATTCTGTAAATTCTGGGAATGTAATTTGGCTTTTTCAAACTCTGAAAATAGGGACAAAACTGAGAATCGGTGGTGCGAATCTTTAAGGCTGAAGGTCTAAGAACCAAGCATTTCATATTCTCAATGAAGGAGATGAATCTTTTCCTTCATGAAGAAATTATTCCGTGTCCTTAAATTAAGGTCTCCAATGATGGTGTGGGTAGATTTACTTTACTCAATCTACTAAATCAAATGATAATCTCTTTTTTGAAACATCCTCAGTGGCACATGTTCAGAAATAGCTTCACTGGTTCTGTGGGCTTCCATTAACATGATCAAATTGACAGTAATCATAATACATAAAGGAAAGTGACGAAATTGCCATTTAGTGGCAGAAGAGGACTTAGCTGGTCATGTGGGGAACTCTGGGGTTGCCTCAGCCTTTCAGCACAGTCTCAGAACTTTGTACTATACAATGATCCTTCCCACAAGATAACTTTCTAGAGAAAACTTACTTGTGAGCAGTTAATAGGCAGCCCAGAAAGGAAATAACATGAGACTGAGACACGTCTTACAGTATACCATACCAACCCCTACAGCTGCCTTAGAAAGTGGGGCTTTGCCTGGCATGGTGGCGCACGCCTTTAATCCCAGCACTTGGGAGGCAGAGGCAGGCGGATTTCTGAGTTCGAGGCCAGCCTGGTCTACAAAGTGAGTTCCAGGACAGCCAGGGCTATACAGAGAAACCCTGTCTCGAAAAACCAAAACCACCACCCCCCCCAAAAAAAGTAGGGCTTTAACTTTCTATTTCTTTCTTCCTATTAATCATTTCATTTTACTACTATTATTAAAATGTCATTTTTTTAATTTTAAAAAAGTAAACTTAGAATTTCATTAAAAACCTGACCCATAATTTTCTTTTCTAATTTTGAAATTTATAATCTTTTTGTTCCCTCCATGACTTTTAAATTAAATTTTCTCCAGGTTGAGGTAATTAGAGAAATTCATTTGAGTATAAGTTAACTGAGTAGAAAAATCATGTCAGAGAGTACAGGTAGCTCATTGCCTGTTTTCCATAAACATTAGAAACACTGGGGTGGGCTCCTCAGATTTCACTCAGGGAAGGATACTGATGCCCCCAATTAGAACCAAAGCATAAAATGGCCAGCAGTTAAGGTCGTTACATTCGTTCACAGAGGATCTCTCTTCTGAGGAATTGTTTCTGGCCAATGAAAGTAGCCATTTCGTCATCCCCATCATTCCATGACTGGCAATGGGATTCAAAACTCAGTCCCCTTGCCGTGTTCAGGGCTAGTTGGAAGGTTCATCTCACTTGGAGTCTTCTGTAGGAAATAAAAACAAAAAACAAAACAAAGCAAAACCCCAAGGCTTCTTATGAAGGTGTATCAGTTTCCAACTTTCCCTCTGCTCATTTCTTCTTTCCGCTTTCCTTTACGTGAATTGTGTGAAGAGTATGTACCAGCAAATCTTCTACAGGCTAAATTCCATCTTAGAATGGTTTTGAAAAAGCCAGGCTCCAAGGATGTTCCAGTCCCATGATGCACAGATGGTGCTCCTCAAATCCAGAGGGACAAAGGACACAACTAAATAAAAGAGAAATGAATGTGAGAGAGTGATTAGAAGGGAAGTAAGGGCGGTAAGGACATTGCTCAGTAGTATGTAGGTTACCTAAATTCCCTGCATTTAGTACCTAGAAATACCACAAAAATCTGGTGTGTGTATGTACATAATATATGTATGAATTACTCAGTTGTCAAAATAGAATGCATTTAATTATAATAATGTAATGCACATCTGTGAATTATTTCATGTACTATGTAATAAACATGATCCACTTAATGGATTTCTATTATTGGGGATTAATTAAGATGTAGCCATTTCTTATTATTATACTATCACTTTTTTTTTCTTCAGAAAATATGCAGGCATTAAAAGCAGTTAGGCTAAGTCTTCGGAGCAGGCCCATCATTGCAGTACATACATAACCCTGCGGTGGGCTCTGCAGATATAACAACCCAACAGACAGTAGCACCTGAAGCTACATGTGACATCATCTGACCTGACTGTGCCTTCTACTTCTTTATTCACCTTTATTCTCTCAGTGATCTGATCATTTAAACCTTTTTCTGTTTATTTCAACATCCTAAAACATGTTTCTCTTCCTTGAGAGATTTAAATTCTTTCTAGAATTGCTTGAAATATTTTAAAAGGAAAGTACCCCAGATTCACTAATTCATCTTGCACATCATTAATAATATTCTTTAGATTCTCCTGGAATTTTTCTTACAAAATAATCCTCCTTTCCATAAAATGAAGCATTTTTCTTTTATTGGAAATACATTTTTATACAATATATTCTGATTATGGTTTGTCCTGACTCAACTTTTCCCAGTTTCTCCTCACCTTTCTTCTCATCATTAGAAAACAACCATAATCTAAGTAATAATAATAAAATAAAATCAGGTGAAAAATAGGACAAATCAAAGAAGCAGAAGGAAAAGAACCTAAGAAAGAGTATGAGAAGTACGTATAGACAAGGAGACATTTATGTTCTCTGACACAGAAAATACATACAAACATAGAATAAATATGTAAAAGACCTGTAAGGTTAAAAAAATGCCCTGATAGAACTTTCTAAGAGAAGGCACTTCCAAACATGCTATTGAGTTCACTATGTACCACTGCTGGGCTGGGGCCTACTCTACAAAGTGGTTTGTTTCCCCAGCGAGACTATTTTGGAGAAAATGCATTTTTCTATCAACTGTCAACTGGAGATTTCATCCAGTTTAGGAATGGGGGCATCTGTAGACTTCTCTCATTTCATGGTCCTCATCTGGTGCAGACCTGTGTAGTCCCTGTGTACGCTGCCTGTCTATATATATATATATATATATATATATATATATATATATATTCCATCCTTTTGTCTCTTTCTTTCTTTCTTTCTTTCTTTCTTTCTTTCTTTCTTTCTTTCTTTCTTTCGATTTTCTTTATTAGGTGTTTTTTTTATTTACATTGCAAATTTTATCCCCTTTCCACATTTCCCCTTCGAAATCCCCCTATCCCATCCCCTCTCCCCTTGCTCACTAACCCACCCATTCCTGCTTTCCTGTCCTGGCGTTCCCCTACACTGGGGCATCTAGCCTTCACAAGACCAAGGGCCTCTCCTCTCCTCTTGATGTCCCACAAGGCCATCCTCTGCTACATATGTGGCTGGAGACATGGTTCCTTCCATGTATACTCTTTGGTTGGTGGTTTAGTCCCTGGGAGCTCTGGAGGTACTGGTTGGTTCATATTGTTGTTCCTACTATGGGGCTGACCCTTCTGTCTCTTATGCTCTTATCTTGATCTATGAGTATAGAAGACTGCAATTAGGAGTCATGTTACTTTTCTTTTAAAAGAACAGTGTTATTTGGACTGCCCCTAGGTCTCTAACCTATCTAGTCTTGGCTTCTTGACAGTGTCAGATATGGGTTTCATGTCATGGAATAGGCCTCAAATAAAATCAGATCCTGGTTGGTTACTCCCACAAGCCTTGTGCCAGGGTTGCATCAGTCTTGGGGGAGGTCACCATTATAGATCTAAAGGTTTGTAGTTGGGTTGGCCTTTGCTTTTCTCTTTTTGGTAGCACGCGGACCACCTACCAGTACCATAAACATTAGGTGGGCACTAGCTCAACTTCTCCATAGTCAATGAGCTGTGTAGGTATTGTTTTCAGCTGTGTAGGTATTGTATTATATCAGTGTGTGGGGAGAACTCAATATCCTTGATAATAGCCTGGGTTGTTTGAGGATTCTTGTGTGAACCATTTAACCAACAACCCAATTAAATGTAATTCATTCCTAGTACAGGACACTTCATATGATGGCAAAAGATGTACAGTTGGGTTTCTGTCTCTCCCATTATTTGGAGATTTCATTTAGATAGACTTGATGTATGTATATGAAGAGAAGCGTATGAAACAGGGGAATTAGGGGAAAAAATGGGAAGGTACAGTTAAAACTGAATAATTTTAGTAGTATGGAATTCTCTTGTTTGATCCTCCTATTCCAGTCCCTCCTGTCTTTGTCCATTCTGTTTCACTTCCTAGGGAGAACTATTTATCCCCTTCACCCTAGTCCCTTACTCACTGCCTTAACCCCATGGTTATATGGTCTGTAAATTGCTCATCAATGACTTAGAAGCTAACAGTCACATATAAGTGAATACATACCATATTTGTCTTTCTGGGTCTAGGTGACTTCAGAATGATTTTTATTCCTAGCTCCATTCATTTCCTTTGAGTTTCATAATGACCATTCAACTTTTCACCCCAACCAGTAATGGATGAGTGTTTCCCTTACTCCATATCCTTGCCAGCATAATCTGTCATTTGTTTTGTTGATCTTGGCCATTCTAAATGGGTGCAAGATGACATCTCAAAGTAGTTCTGATTTTCACTTCCTGGTGACTAAGGATGCTGAACATTTCTTTAAATACGTCTCAGCATTTATATTTTTACCTTTGAGAGTCTCTGTTTAGATATATACCTTATTATTAATTGGAGTATTTATTTTCTTGATGTCCTTCTTGAGTTCACTACGTGTTTTGGATTTTAGACATCTATTGGATGCACAGGTGATAAAACTCGTTTATTCTGAGACTGCTGATTTATCCCAATGACGTCATCCTTTACCACACAGAAGCTTTTCAGTTTCATGAGGTCCCATTTATTATTGGTTGTTTTTAGTGCCTGTGCTATAAGTTTTCTGTTCAGAAAGTCCTTTTCCTGTGCCAATGAATTCAAGGCTATTACCCCACTTACTCATCTATCAGATTCAGTGTAGCTGGCTTTATGTTGAGGTTTCTAATCAACTTTGATTGAATTTTGTGCAAAATTATAACTACATATCTACTTGGCTTCTTCCACATGCAGTTGTCCAGTTTGACAAAAACCATTAGTTAACAATATTGTGTTTTGTTCCAGTGTGTATTTGGCTTCTTTATAAAAACAAACAAATAAGTATTCATAGATGTATGGATTCATGCTTAGTTCTTAAATTCCAGTTCATTGATCAATATGTCTATTTAAAATTTAATTATTCTGAGTTTTTTGTGTTTCCCTAGGAAGTTGAAAATTGTGTGCTGTCACTCATGCTGGTGATGCAGCTTCTTGTGAGTCATTTTTGCTCCTGTAATTTATATCTTACCCATATTACAGTAAATACCTCCAATGAAACTCATTAGTTTACCAAATTGAACTTGAATGGTATCCATACTTTGGTCTGTTGTGGGTTTTCTATTTGTGGTGAGTATTTTGACGCTGCAGGAAATTCCTGTTACATTATAAGCTCCAGCCAGATTTTGCTTCTTCATAATATTCAGCAGCAGCATCTAAAACTAAAGGATGCCCTGAGTCTCATCACTTGTGATCTTGTTTTCCTTAACGTTACCTTCATTCATTTCAAAGTGTTTATTTTATGTTTGTGTGTATGAGTGTTTGTCTGCGTGTATGAATGTGTACCATATGTGTGCCTGGTGCCCACAGAAATCAGAAGACAGAGTTTAGTACTCTGGAATATGTAGGTTCTGGGAACTATAGCTGGGTCCTTTGCAAAAATAATAAGTACTCTTAACCACTGAACCATCTCATTGGCCCCAATCTGCATTCTTGTATACCACATTCATTTCTTTCACATACTACATTAGGTTTTTATTTTTCTTCCTATTTTGTTGTTTTGGCAGGACAGAGTAATACCTTTTTATGTGACACAACCTTCTGAGCCTTTTGCTTTCTTCATTGATACAGCTCAGTTACTTGGAGAAATAGTTGATAGGTATTTATGGTATGAAAAAATGAATGTGTTTATTAATAGCTTAAATGTAAAATGAATTCTGCTGGCATTGAAAATTATAATGTCAAGTGGAGCCAGAAATAATTGATACTCTCATAGAGCTTTACCAAACTGAAAGACAGCATGAATAAATATATACTTACAAGGTATAATGAGTGTGCACTGAAAATATGTCACTTGTTCTGGATACAGGTGAGTCAGAGAAGATGTTTCAGAGAAAATAAAGTTTGAGCTATAAACAATGAGATTATATGATTTTGACTTAATGCAGGGTTGGGGGCACAAAGTTTGAGCCAGGTATGGGCATTCAAAAGAACTCCCCCGATATGTCTTTTCTTTTTTCTTTTTCTTTTTTACAGTTTTAATTTATTGTCAATATAAATTAATTTTAAAATTATACAATTATATATTCATTTATAAATATATTTTAAAAATATATAAATATATAAGTATAAATTCACATTTCCCTTTTAAAATCATAATTATCTTTAATCTTTTTTTACAGTCCATTCATTATCCCCCTCTCAGTCTGTCCTCCAACAGTTCCTCATTCCTCCTCCCCATCTCCGAGAGGATATCCCCAGTCTCCAACCCCATGCCACCTCCCCCAGCCCCTTCCTGACAGGCCTCCCACTCCCGAGGGCCTCAAGTCTCTGGAGAGTTAGGTGCATCTTCTCTCACTGAGGGCAGAGCAGGCAGTCCTCTGCTGTGTATGTGTGTTGGGGGGGGCTCGGACCAGCCAGTAGTGTATGCTGCCTGGTTGGTGGCTCAGTGTCTGACAGAGATCTCAGGGATCCAGGTTAATTGGTCTTCTGGTCTTCCTATTGGGTCACCCTCCTCTTCAACGTCTTCCAGCCTTTCCCTAGTTCAACCACTGGAGACACCAGCTTCTGTCCATTGGTTGGGTGTAAATATCTGCATCTGACTCTTTCAGCTGCTTATTGGGTCTCTCAGAGGGCAGCCATGCAAGGTTCCTGTTTGTAAGCATACCATAGCATCAGTAATATAGTGTCAGGTCTTGGAGCCTCCCTGTGAGGTAGATCCCAAATTGGGCTGGTCACTGGGCCTCCTTTCCTTCAGTTTCTTCTCCATTTTCTTTTCTGCAGTTCTTTAAGAAAGAAGCAGTTCTGGGTCAGAGTTTGTGACTCTGGAATGGAAACTCCATCCCTCCACTTGATGCCCTGTCTTTCTACTGGAAGGGGACTCTACAAGGTCCCTCTCTCCACTCTTGGGAATTTCATCTAAGGTCTGTCCCTTTGAATCCTGATAGTCTCTTACCTGCCATGTCTTTCTAGAAGGTTCGTTCCACCTCTCACCTTCCACTTCCTGAGGTTGCCAGTTTCCATTCATTCTGCTGGCCCTCGGGCTTCACTCCTGTTCTCCTCCTGTTCCCCTCTTCCAATAGCTGATCTCCCCCCACTCCCCTCTCTCACCCCGGTCCCTCTCTCCCTCTGCCCCCCTGTGATTACTTTCTTCTTTCTCCCAAGAGGGATTGAAGCATCCTCTCTTGGGCCCTTTTGCTTGTTAACCTTCTTGAGTTCTGTGGATTATATCCTGTGTAAATTTTTGGCTAATATCCTCTTAGTAGTGAGTACATACCATGCATGTCCATTTGGTTCTGAGTTACCTCATTCAAGATTGTATATTTTTGGCTTCTTTGTCAACAAAGATCAAGTCTCCATCAGTGGGTGATTTTATTTCTGGGTCTTCAATTCTATTCCATTGATTAACATGTCTGTCTCTGTACCAATATCATGTAGCTTTTTCCATGACTACATAGTTTGTTTTTGTTTTTGTTTTTGTTTTTGTTTTTGTTTTCTAAGTTAGCAAGGGATTTGGATTCTACCCTTAGCTTTAGTTATATGGGACATGCATTTTGGGGATATCTATCTATCTATCATTAATTGTTTGTCATCTCAGCAAAGCAGATATTTTCAGCCATCTCATGGGGTTACTTTATGTGATGTCTTCATATTTTAGTGAAAGGCATGTTAACATGTGTGTATGTGTGGGTTTTATTCTCCTCTTTGACTTTGGGGGAGGTGCTTCCAAATAAAAAGTCTATATTCATATTTTCATTATTATTTCTTCCAATTCCCTGTAGCTATAGCAAATTTAATACATTTCTACTAAGTGGAACTGAATCTTCCAGGGGAAGTTCTCCCCCTTCAATTTACACAGATCAAGATGTCTTTGGTCCTTTGAGGTGAAACTTTCTTTCTTACCATGAGTGTGACAACATAAGTATGTAGTATATCATAGGTCTAATGAACAAATATGTACCAGAAATTAAAGGCATTAGTATTTGTGTGCACATGGCAAGTTGTAGGATGTTGTAGAATTTCAGATATTAATACTAAGGAAATGGAAAATATATATATTTTCAACAGACTTGACAACTTAAAGAACTGTAGGACGAAGCTGGTACATTGCACATATGATACAGTGGCACATTTATTTGATGAAAAAGTAGTTGAGCCATGGAAAACACAGGTTGTTTTATGTTCTTGTTTTTCCTGAGATGTGTCCTGACTCTACAGGTTTGCCATAAGCTTTGTAAAGACCCAAATAAAAAGACCCTAATTTATAATTAGCATTTCTTTTTGACTTGTTTTTGAAGCTTAAGTTTTAAGGGATGATAAAGAGCAATAGTAATGAGTGAGAAAAGAGAGGTATTAGAATATTCCTTACACATAAAGGATGATGATATTTCCCTAAGATACTGGCTATCTGTCATGCACTGGATTTCTCTTTGTATTACAAATCAATGAATGAGTGGTTTAGAATTACAACAACAAAATGACACTTATTGGCTGTTGCTCTAAGCACTTTCTCTTCATTGATTCATTTAAAAGTCAATAATTATTATCAATCCAAATTTACTGTATAGATCCCAAGGCTCAGGGAAGCTAAAAAAAGGAAATCATTTCTTCTTAGGAGGAAAGCACGCTTGAAATATCATAATAAGATTAGAATGCATTAGAGAGGCAATGGAATAGAGCAAGATATTATGGCTGTGGAATCAGACCAATTCATGTGAGAATAGCAGTTCTGCAGAAATTCTTCCAAAATCCTTGGACAAATCATTCAATCTCCCGAGACTCCAGCTTACTATCTGAAAATAGGATAAAATCGTGTATACAGTTTATTTCACTTGTGCTAATTCAGCCCACCTGGCTAGGAAATGGGGATCAGGATTGTTTAGGTTGGTCTGTCTGCTACAAAAAAATCATAGTATCTAGTGATCTGCCCTTTTTGTGTTCCTTCCTTCCTTCCTTCCTTCCTTCCTTCCTTCCTTCCTTCCTTCCTTCCTCCCTCCTCCTCCTCCCCTCCCCTCCCCCACTTTTTTTTCTTTTTTCTTTCTTTCTTTCTTTCTTTCTTTCTTTCTTTCTTTCTTTCTTTCTTTCTTTCTTTCTTTCTTTCTTTCTTTTTTTTT
>NC_034600.1:16066073-16085590 GCF_900095145.1 Mus pahari
ACCATCGTGTGAATACTTCATTCCTCCTTAGAATAAGGAATAAAATACCCTTTTTCATCTTTCTTGACTGCAGCAAACTTCTTTCACCTGGGCTAATTCCATAGTTCCTGTTAATAGCTTTCCTCAGCAGATAGGCCACATCTCTGGCATTTCAAACATCTTCAGTCTTAAATCTTGTTTCAGTGTCTGGGATCTACACATAATTTTCTGGGATCCTCCAAGGGCTGGTGTCACTTCTCCAGCTCTGCCCTCTGTATCATTCTAAGCTCAGGTTGATCCACTCCACTGACACTGCTGTTCTTGGTGATAACCCTATGGTACTGGCATCTCCAATACCCTGGATTCTTTTGGTACATCTAGACTACACCAAAAGTCTCTCTTCATAGTACCAAACCTCAACTCCTTTACAGAATCCCTTCAGTCCTGGGCTATCAACTGCAGCTGAGGCTGTACCTTCACTGATGACGTTTCCTGGCTTCTCACAGCACCAAGCCTCAGCTGTTCTTCATGACTCCTTCATGCCTTCAAAACTAGTACCACCTGGGTGACTCTCACACATTTCCAAGTACAACTACAGCATGATGTATAACCTTAACTATCTCTGGGGCACAGCTTCTTTGTGCTCTCAGAAAACACTTCCCAGAAGATTTCACCTCAGTGAT
Organism: Mus pahari; assembly: GCF_900095145.1. Classification (NCBI taxonomy): domain Eukaryota; kingdom Metazoa; phylum Chordata; class Mammalia; order Rodentia; family Muridae; genus Mus; species Mus pahari. The sequence goes on from NC_034600.1 coordinate 16,066,736, forward strand.
ACTGTTCTCTTCTTTTATTATTATTTTTTTATTAATTTAATAAAATTTGTTTTAAAATATACAATCAGCATTGACATTTTTAAGTCATCAAAAATTTATAATAGTTAAATGCCTCTTTAATATACATGATATCTTCTGAAGCTAACAGTAATATGAACTCAATCAGTTTTTAAAATCTATTTGGAACATCAAACCTGATAGAAGTAGAAAAAAAATCTCTTATGAAGTCCTCTATGAAAGGAAATTGTGACAAGTTCCTGATTAGACAGAAAACATTCCATATCCAAGGAAGAATACACAGTGTAACAGTGGCTTCATAGAATGAATTCGGTAGAGTTCCTTCTGTTTCTATTTTGTGCAATAGTTTGAAAAGTATTGCTATTAGGTTTTCTTTGAATGTCAGATTGAATTTGCATTAACCCATATTGTCCTGGGCTTTTATTTTTGGTTGGGAGACTTTTAATGACTTCTTCTATATCTTTAGGGGTTATGGGACTGATTAGATGGTTTATCTGATCCTGATTTAACGTTGGTATTTGGTATCTGTCTAGAAAATTGTTTATTTAATGCAGATTTTCCAGTTTTGTTGAATATAGGCTTTTGTGGTAGGATCTGATTTTTTTTTTAATTTCTTCAGTTTCTTTTGTTATATCTCTCTTTTCATTTATTATTTTGTTAATTTGGAATACTGCCTCTGGATACTCTCACTAAGGGTTTATGTATCTTGTTGATTTTCTCAAAGGACCAGCTCCTGCTTTTGGTGATTCTTCTTATAGTACTTTTTGTTTCTACTTGGTTGAGATTTCTTATTTCCTGCTGTCTACTCCTCTTGGGTGTATTTACTTCTTTTCATTCTAGAACTTTCAGGTTCACTGTTAACCAGATAGTGCATACTTTCTCCAATTTCTTTTTAGTGGCACTCAGAGCTAAGTTTTTCTCTTAGCACTGCTTTCATTGTATCCCATAAGTTTGGGTATCATGTGTCTTCATTTTCATTAAATTCTAAAAAGTCTTTAATTTCTTTATTTCTTCCTTGACCAAGTTATAATTGAGTAGGGTGTTGGTCAGCTTCCATGTGTATCTGGGCTTTTTGTTGTTATTGTTGCTATTGAAGACCAGCCTTTGTCCATGGTGATCTGATAGGGTGCATGGGATAATTTCAATCTTTTTGTATCTGTTGAGTTGTGTTTTGTGATTGAATATATGGTCAGTTTTGGAAAAGGTACCATGAGGCTGAAAAGAAGGTAAATTCTTTTGTACTAGTATGAAATGTTTTATATATATTATATATAAAATCCATTTGTTTCATAACTTCTGTTAGTTTCAATTTGTCTCTGTTTAGCCTTCTATCCATTGATGAGAGTGGGGTATTGAAGTCTCCCACTCTTGTATGAGGTGCAACGTGTGTTTTGAGCTTCAGTAGAGTTTCTTTTGTGAACGTTGGTGATCTTGAATTTGGAGCATAGATGTTCAGAATTGAGAGTTCTTCTTGTTAGATTTTCCTTTGATGAGTATGAAATGTCCTCCCTTATGTTTTTTGATAACTTTTGGTTGAAAGTTGGTTTTATTCGATATTAGAATGGATACTCCCACTTGTTTCTTGGGACCATTTGCTTGGAAAATTGTTTTCCAGCCATTTACTCTGAGGTAGTGTGTGTCTTTGTCACTGAGGTGCATTTCCTGTATACAGCCAAATGCTGGGTTCTGTTTAGGTATCCAGTCTATTGTTTTATGTCTTTTTATTGGGAAATTGAGTCCATTTATATTGAGATACTAAGGAATAGTGATTGATGCTTCCTTTTTTATGTTATTTTTCTGTTTGTGTGGCTATCTTCTTTTGGGCTTGTTGAAAAAAGATTACTTTCTTGATTTTTCTAAGGTGTAGTTTCCCTCTTTGTGTTGGTGTTTTCCATCTATTATCCTTTGTAGGACTGGATTTGTTGAAAGATGTGTAAATTTGGTTTTGTCATGGAATATCTTGGTTTCTCCATCTATGGTAATTTAGAGTTTTGCTGGGTATAGTAGCCTGGGCTGGCATTTGTGTTCTATTAGTGTCTGTATAATATCTGCCCAGGATCTTCTACCTTTCATAGTCTCTGGTGAGAAGTTTGGTATAATTCTGATGAGTCTGCCTTTATATGTTACTTGACCTTTTTCACTGACTAATTTTAATATTCTATCTTTGTCTTGTAAATTTGGTGTTTTGACTATTATGTGACTAGAGGAACTTCTTTTCTGGTCCAATCTATTTGGAGTTCTGTAGGCTTCTTGTATGTTTATGGACATCTTTTTCTTTAGGTTAGAGATGTTTTCTTCTATAATTTCGTTGAAGATTTTTGGGAATCATCACTTTTCTATACCTATTATCCTTGGTTTGGTCTTCTCAGTGTGTCCTGGATTTCCTGGATCTTTTGGGTTAGGAGCTGTTTGCATTTCACATTTTCTTTGAATGCTGTGTTAATGATTTCTATGGTATCTTCTGCACCTGAGATTCTCTCTTCCATTTCTTGAATTCTGTTGGTGATGCTTGCATCTATGACTACTGATCTCTTTCCTAGGTTTTCTATCTTCAGTGTAGTCTCCCATTGTGATTTCTTTATTGTTTCTACTTCCGTTTTTAGATCCTGTATGGTTTGTTCAATTCCTTCACCTGTTTGGATGCATTTTCCTGTAATTCTTTAAGGGATTTTTGTATTTCCTCTTTAAGGGCTTCTACCTGTTTACCTGTGCTCTCCTGNATTTCTTTAAGGGAGTTATTTATGTCCTTCTTAAAGTTCTCTATTATCATCATCAGATATGATTTCAAATCTGAATCTTGCTTTTCTGGTGTGATGATGTATACAGGACTTGCTATAGTGGGAGAACTTGGTTCTGATGATGCCAAGTAGACTTGGTTTCTGTTGCTTATGTTATTGCTCTTGTCTCTTGCCATCTGGTTATCTCTGGTGCTAGCTCGTCTTGCTATCTCTGAATGTGGCTTGTTTCTCCTGGAAGCCTGTGTGTCAGTAATCCTGGGAGACCAGCTCTCTCTGAGAGGAATTTTGGTATGGAGAGCTGTGGCACCAGGTCAGCTCAGGGGCACAAACCAGAAGGATCCTGTTTCTTGCTCTTCCTTGGTTCCTGTGTTCTTATGGCTCTGTGTAGGTCTCTCTTGGGTCAGGAATTTGAGCAGAAGTTGTCGTCTTACCTGCTCACAGGTGTGTCAGCATTCCTGGGAGAAGAGTTCTCTTTTGCTGTTATTTGGGTATAGAGAGATGTGGCACAGGGTTAGCTCCGGGTGCAGATGGAAACTGGAAGATTCCTGTCCCGATCTGCTCCTTGTTTCTTGTGTCTTGAGGGCTCTGGTCACATACCTCTGAGCAGAAGTGGTGGTCTTACCTGTGCTCACAGGCTTTTCAGCACTCCTGGGAGACTAGCTCTCTCCTGGGAGTATTTGGGTAAGGAGTGCTGTGGCACAGAGTCAGTTCCTTTTGCAGACCGCTGATCTCTTCTTAATCACCACTAATTTCTTAGCTCCATCTAACTAGTGTCAATTGTCCCAGTATTCCATTGTATTTTGGACTCTAAAACCAGAGCCACATGTTGCCAATGTGCCAACTTCTCCTGCCTACTGGGGCTAGAATATTGTCCCCTTGTTTTATTACATTATCACCAGCTTTCTGTTTTTCAACTCCTTCACTGCTGAAGCTTGACTGTCTTAGTACTTGCTCTGTAGACGTCTTCCATGTCTCTTTAAGGTAAATCATTCAACCCAATAGCCCACATGCTACTACAAGGACACATGCTCGACTATGTTCATTTCTGTTCTATTCATAATAGCCAGAAACTGGAAATAACCTAGATGTCCCTCAACAGAAGGGTGATACATCCTCACAAGGGAGTATTTCTCAGTTTTAAAAAAACATATCATGAAAATCATCCTGAGTGATGTAACCAAGAAAGGTAAATATAGCATTCATTTATATGTAAATTCTTTTGTTGTTGTTGCTCAGGGAGACCCATAGTAATTCTCAAAACATCCATGCTATTTCCAAGACAATGGCTTGTTTTCTACAAACTGACAGAGAGGCTCTGTTGTTGCCTTTACCCTATGTTATATTGTCTTTGGTGTGGAAGGTACTCTGCAAGTGATTAGAAGAGAAATATAAACACCAAAACAGCCACAAGACTTTTGACCTATGACCTGCTCTATCTGCAAAACATCCCAGGGAAATGGTGGCGCAGAACTTGTTGGAATAGCCAACCAGTATTTGATTTGACTTAAGGCTGAATCTATGAGGTGGAATCCATACTTCTTGGATGACCAAGAACCAGAGACAAGATAGCCCTAAGACCTAAGGCCAGTGCTTTATTCAGTCATTATCAGAGAAACTTCCTCTTGCAGCAGACAGAAACAGATGCAGAGACCCAAAGCAAGACGTTATGAAGAGGAAGAGAGGAAGAGGGAGAAGGAAAGAGAGTCGGAGAGTGGAGAAGGAGGAGGGAGAGACTGTCATTGGAACACAAAGCTCTAAATAGGATGGATGTCTCTGCTCTATCACATCCCTCCCCTCAGAGCACAGGGAACCCAGAACTGGAGGCAGAAACAATTTAAGAGAAAGAGGGGCCGGGCGTGGTGGCACATGCATTTAATCCCAGCACTTGGGAGGCAGAGGCAGGCAGCCTGGTCTACAGAGTGAGTTCCAGGACAGCCAGGGCTCTACAGAGAAACCCTGTCTTGAAAAACCAAAAGAGAGAGAGAGAGAGANAGTGAGTTCCAGGACAGCCAGGGCTCTACAGAGAAAACATATATAGAAAAACAAAAAGAGAGAGAGAGAGAGAGAGAGAGAGAGAGAGAGAGAGAATGAAGGATACCAAGAGAATAAGGTCTGAATCAACTGAGCAAAGCTGATATGAACACAGACTGAAGCAACACATACAGGGCCTACAGATTTCTGTACCAGATCCTTTTCATACATAGTATATCTTTCAGTTTAGAGTTTTTATGGGTCTCCTGAATATGTGATTCTTATGCCTGCTTTTGGAGATCTTTTACCTCCTTTGGGATGCCTTGTCCAAAGTTGATGTGATGGTTTTATCTTGTTATATTTTATTTTATCATGAAAAATGTCTTCCCTTTGACTCAGCAAGTGAGTATTAATTATGCTTATTTGTCTATCAGTTGTTTGCATTTAAAATTTATTTTGTTAGCAAGTACCAATTGTGCACAATTGACATGGAGGTAACCAACTGTTCTTCAGTTAGATTTGAAGGTCTTACCTAGGAAGGTCTCCTTGCTTGATGTTCGAATCCTGATCAGAAACCCATAGTAGCAGAGGTAATAAGTGGGAATTGAACATGTTTGTTTAGCTAAATCAATATAGAGTCAATCTGTCTCCTAAGTATGTATGTTTACATCCATAAACAAGTGCTATTATTAGACTTAATCAAAGATGCCTCTTCCTGGTGAATGATAGTGACCTCACAGATTCATAGCTACACAAGGGGCAGAGAATAGGTGATGGAAGAGAGCTCATAGGACAATGAGAAAAAGAGGTAAGAATGTAAGCATCTACAGGTAGGGAGAAGGGCTGAGAAATGCCATCCACTGGGCAAACATAGCTATTTCCATCCTTGCAGTCAAGCTCAGCTGATGGACATGATGCCTGTACTAATTTTCCACAAGAATCACCTTCAACAGTCCAGCATGGATGGGGAACAGCTTGGGAGACCCCACCCCTCACTGCTGAACTATTTGATCAGTTCCAGGAAAGGAACAGCAATGTTCTTTATTCATGTCCTTAGTGGTGACTTCACCAGGCCCCCATGGATAGTTCCAGTCCAGTGGTTATACACATAGCCTGGTTAAACCAAATGAGCCACAAAGCAAAGTCAAAAGTTGTAAATCTGGGAAAGGGACTACAATGTAGGTGGAGGAAATGTGATGGGGATGGGATAAATAAATTTAAAAAGGTTGGGTCAGAGAGAGATCAGAATGCATAATGTATATGTATGAAAATTTCACTAACAAGCTAAATACAAAATAGAAAAATAGAGGAAAGGGAAAAAAATAAAAGAAACAGATTTAAAAGATAAGAAACAGATCAGGAAAAGTGGCTTTTTTAAGGGACACTAACTATATAAAGCCCTTGATTCCCAAGACTTCTTTCTTGTTTATCTGAAGCATGTTGATGTAGAATTGTAGGCTAAAGGTTCTCTGGTTAGCAAGGCTTATGCTGTACTGTGAAGGGACTGGAGTATCTCCTCGAGTTTGCTGGATGTGGTCAGGTGATATAAGAGACTTGTTCTAGTTCCCCAGTGAGTTGGTGTGATGAATATGAATTCTGTGGGTAACTTTCACTTCATAGCATGAGAAAAACAGACTAGAGTGTGAGGGGAGGGGTAAGAAGCAAAGGAACAAAGTTCATTCTCCTTACCCAGGGAGGAATTTCTTATGGATTTCAATGTGTTTATTTGATATAAGAATTGATTTAGGGTGAATATGATACGAATTTAAAGAATCAGGAAAATGGCTAGTGGGGACATTTGTCTCTGAATTTATTCTGTAATTTGGGGGGGGGTAGGAAAGGAAAATATGAAGGTGTATTTTTGTTGGACCTCTATTTTGTGTCTAACAGCATTGTGTACACCATAAATTCTTAATAGATATCTGATAATTGACTGGCTATGTTGTCACAGGCAATGAAACTAAGACCTCTGTCTTTTGCAGTTACTGACAACATGGAAGACAGAATTTTCTATTCATACTGTATAGATGAAGGCAGATCAAATTATAATAATTTTTAAAGGACTTGGAAGTTGGAAGCTATGTCACCCTGGGAAATATTTTAGTAGTTTAATAATCTCTTTCCTGGATAACAGGCTTTAATTTCCACAGTCAAGTTATTCCATAGTAGACTAGTGATAGTAGTTTTGATAACAGACATGTTTTTGAAGTAGTATTCAAGAAACATTACTTTTACATTTCCCTATGGAAGAAAAATATTGAAAATAAACATCCAAGGTATTCCTAAGACAGAACATAATTGTGTGTATATTTAAATTAAAATCAGGTTGTCTTCTTTAGAATCTGTGATAAAATTTTAATATATCACAGAAAACATACGAAAATGTGAATGCTGTTCTATACACACCCTGGGAGTCTCCCAAAGAGGAAGAGACAATTCTCATTAGTTAGGACAGATAAGAATAGAAATATTGGATTTAAATTTGAACAAGAAGCATATGAAAGATTGGAGAAAAAATTAACAGCAAGTCGACTAGGGAATGAAACCAATTTGTAGAAGAGATGATGGGATCCAAGTCACTTGAAAATTTGATGCTACTGTTTCACAAACTAGATGAAGACAAAGCTGAGGGTAGAAACAGACCCTGTGCTAAAACAGAAAGTGGATAAGGTGACCCATGAATCTCTTTTAGGCCTCCATTATGATGTGTGCATCCACAATTGATCTAATGTACTTGACAGGTACTCACGATGCAGGAGAGAGAGAGAGAGAGAGAGAGAGAGAGAGAGAGAGNGAGAGAGAGAGAGAGAGAGAGAGAGAGAGAGAGAGAGAGAGAGGCAGAAACAGAGACAGAGACAGAGAGAGACAGAGACACAGAGACAGAAACAGAGAGACAGAGAGAGTCACAGAGAGAGAGACACAGAGAGACAGAGACAGACATAAAGACAGAGAGAAAGAGAGAGGTGAGCAGGGTACCAGAAAGGGCTCAGTTCATGACATGTAGAAGTCTTCATTCTTCCATTGTGGGAAGTAAGGAACTAGAGACCATGCCTCTCTAAGACAGCACAGGTATCTGCGAGTTAGGTAATGACATATCTTCTATTAGTGTGAGAGCCATTTGTGGTTGATCCTAGAAGCCTGGGGATCATTATGTATATTTCTCCCTATCGCGCTGTAGAAAAGAGTTTTATTGTGTCCACCAGGAAGTAATGGTTTACTTGGGTATGATGGTGTGTATGTTTTATCCCAGAACTTCTGAAGAAAAGTATAGGTCTAAGAACAGTTTTGGCCACATAGTAAGTTCCAGACCAGCCTGGAATACAATGATAGTTCCTGTTTCAAAACGTAAAAAGCAAGTGAGAGAGAAAGAGAAAAAGGTTTTAGTTACATAAAGTAATTCTTTAATAGGATAAGTGAGTGGTCCAGGCACAAAAAGACTCTGGAGTCTTACAATTTCCTCCCTTCTCAGTTTAAGAATCACTGAACTGAGTTGTCCCATGAATGGAAACCAATTTTCCAAGGCCAATAGAGTCTGGAGAGAGTAACTAAGTAGGACAGAGAGTTTTCTTGACAGCTTCTACAAAGTGGCCTTATTAAAACAGTTATAAATATGATGCCTATGATGCCAGGACATTTTTCTTCTTATGATTATTGAAGGCCTACTTTGGTAGAGTTATGAGTGCCCTGTCGAAATAAAACTACTTTCTAGTGGATTTAACTTCTTGATCATGTGAGGTGAGTCAATGTCAGGGACAGAGCTTACATCTATCGTTCTGGACTCGGGTCATGCCCATGCATTTCTATTCTCTGTGTACTGCCTTTACCAGGTGATGCCCTTCCAAAGATGTACTGGTCACTTGTACTCTGTGTGAGAAGCACCTGTTACCTTTGGTTATGGCTGTTTCTAACATTTAAAGATAGATTCTTTACTGAGATAATCCAGTATGAAATTTATTTAATTTAAGTTGGGCTTAGAAATATCCACCCAGGGAAGCAATGAAATGGTTAAAGTGAGAAGACAGGAAGATTCTTCCGTACAGCTCTCAGAAGTTAGACTGTCATCACCTTGATTTAGAGCTCCTGTCCACAGAGTCAGTACATTTACTGTTCAAGTCACTCACTTGGTGGCTCTGTGCAATCACAGGTGTCTTAGGGTCTCTATTGCTATGAAGAAATAACGTGAGCAAATAATCAAGTTGGGGAGGAAAGGGTTTATTTGGATTATACTTCCTGTTGTTGTTTAGCATAGAAGGAAGTCAGAACAGGGATTCAAATAGAGCCAAAGAGGAAGTTGGAAGCTGGAGCTGATTCAGAGGCCATAGAAGGGTGTTACTTACTGGTATGGTCCACATGGTTTGTTCAGCCTGCTTTCTTATAGAACCCAGGACCACCAGCCCAGGGATACACAATCCATCATTGGTTGGGCCCTGCACCATTAGTCACTAATTGAGAAAATGCCCTACTGCTGGGTCTCAGCGAGGTATTCTATCAACTGTGGCTCTTTCCTCTTCAATGACTCAGCTTGTCTCAAGTTTACACAAAACCAGCCAATAGAGCAGGCTAGTGCAAATAAATATACTTTCTAGTTATGAATTTTAGTAGGATATAGTTATTCATTTATTCTGCTGCCAAATACCAACAATGTTAGATCACCAGAATACAAAGCCTTTGGCCCTCTAGGAACACCTAGCTCCTTGAGGAAGATTGGCCAATTCACTTCCACTTTACAGGTGTTTAATTGGAGAAAGATTGGGAAGTATTTGATCATTTAGTATGTATTGGTTACTAAGCAGCAAATATTCTTCAAACCTATCTCTGCCTATTCACCTGACAGTTCACATTTAAGGTAAGGAGCTAAGGCTATTAGGTTTGTTTGTTTGTTTTTAATCTTTAATAATGTTATCTAATGGACTATAAAATAATAAATAGGGTAACAAATCAACATGGGATGTTTGCTGTAGCGTTTGTAGCAGAATACACAGTATTGTTTGGTGCGTAGTGACCATGGCAGAGCTGGAATGGCAAGCAGACAGTAACTAAGTGGGAGACTGACAACCACACAGAACATGGTATCTAGAGCTCTGCGGGACTGTTCAGACAAGCTGGTCATCAGTATCACACAAGAGACATGCTGATTTTACAAAGGGATAATAATTCATCATTCAGAAAGATCTGGGTTAGTGCTTCCTGCCTGATCAACAAATTCAGAGGACTTCTAAGCACTCTCAGTTTTAAGAACAGCTTTGTGTTAGTATTTCTCAGGGGAATGGAAGTGCCATTGCATTTGGCTTTGACATTCTCATTTTTGAGCCAGAAAACCTAACTGTGTGAATGGCTAGGTTTTGATGATTTTCTGAGTTGTATCTTGGGAAGCTGGATATAAGACTTGATGGCTAATGCCATTAAAGTGATAAATTTTGAATATTTGGAAATGTCAACTTGTTAAAATAGCGTGCTTTAACAGAGTGAGGGAATAGCAGCTATTGTTCCATGAAGATGTGAGTAATCCTGGGATACAATTCAGGAACCCTTTCTTGCATTTATTTCACAAGCAGTGACAGGAAAGTAATATTAGCCACAGTGTTCAGAAGCTTTAGACAATGGAGTTGCTGGAAACAGTTTGGACAGGGAAGTCCATTTCTATCATAGGCTTAGGTTTTTAATCTTTTTATTTTTGGTAGAGCTAGGACTTGAACCTGGAGCTTAATGCATTCAAGATACATCCTCTATCACTGAGCCATAGCCATAGTCCATCATTTGCTATGTTAATGCAGGTATCTAATGTTTCAAATTTATTTATGCATTCATGCACGTATGCTTGTACGTGTGTGTGCGTGTGTGTGTGTGTGTGTGTGTGTGTGTGTGTGTGTGTGTGTGCAAATGATCAAGTTCAGGTGTGTATGCCACAATACATATGTGGATGTCAGAGACATCCCCTATTCAAGATCTCCTTTAGTATTAAAAAAAAAATCACATTAGGTGACATAATCATTACATTTCACAAATAAACTCTCAAATTCAGTGGCATATGGCTTTACCTGACAAGCCATCTCAAGGGCTCAAGGAAGAGATATTTCTAAAGAGCAAATACAGTCATTGATGTCTCATGTGTTTCACAAACCTTCAAAGAAGGCTGAGGTACTTCTCAAGGCTATATAGATTCTGAAGCAGATAAGGGTCTTCAGGGTCTGATGGTGTCCAACCTTGTTCCTGAGTGTCTTGAGATCACTAAGGACCCTTTGCCATAAGGAGGACAGCAATTTTTGACATTTTCATTAAATAATAACAGAAGAAAACAATTTCCACCCAAATTCAATAAGAACATTAGGACAAACCACTATGGATTAGCTTCAAAGGAATTGTCTTGAAGTTGTAAACCTGGAATGTTTTCAAAATCTCTTGCTCCTCTATAAAAACAAAACAACAAACAGACAAATAAATCAAACAAAGAAAGAAAGAAAACCAGACCAGTACGAGATGCTTTTTTGCCCAGAAATGTACTTGATGGTACTTGAGAATATTTTGGAAGTTGTAGATTGTTTTTATTTTTGTAGAGGAATTTATATGAATAAAAACTTTCTATAAAAAATAGCTCTTTGAATTGCACCCTGAATATCTGCAATGGTTTAGGCAGAAAGTCGACATCTGGAAATAGAAGAAACAAAACATTATTGGGAAATGTTGAACACTTAGTTTGGGTAGGAAGTTATGAAACCCAAAGACAATAGCATGTAAAGAAGAGGTAATTGCATTCACTCAGCCATCAACTCCTTTCAATTAAAAAAAAAAAAACTTTCTTGAATCAAAATGGAGTGAGTGTCATACCATTATTTGAAACTATTCATTCATGGGTCTTATCACTGCAATCTTCAGGCATTCATTAATATTAAGAAGACACTAGATGTAACTGAGTGGCAGTGGTTTTCATTTTCAAAGAACTCTTTAAGGTGAGCCTTCTAGCTCTCTCATTCTTTTTAAAGGAGATTAGACAGATCTTTCTATTTTTACCTCATTAAAGATGAATGATGTTGGTCCATTTTGCTTAGAAATATTTGGAAAGATGGTGTTAAATTGTATCAATAGTTGTTCTCTCTTTCATGTCATCACAGATATTTCTCTTTATAAAAACTATACTTAATTATTCAAGTTATATTATTGCATATATTTGGAGCGACAAGGGTAAACATGCTTTTGGAGTCGATGTCAAGCCTGATGTGAGGGGAACATATACTGAGGATGGAGTGAGAGAGACCCTGAGAAAATGACAAGTGATGCAGAAAACCACTCTCCAGCGGTGCTTGACCTTTTGTGGATGTGATCAGCCTGACAGGACTAATTGGTTTTTATGTTCATAGCAAAAAGCTTTGAGTGTCTACACATGGGGTGGAATTTAGGTGATATCTCAACTAAAAACTAATGAAATTGTATTGTGTCAGTCAGATATAAAAATTCTCTTTTGTTTTATCTTTTGGTCTTCCTTTGCAACATGGATGCACATATGTTTTATATATATATATATATATATATATATATATATATATATATATATATATATATATATATGTGACTGGAAATTTTTTCCTTATCAACCAATTCAATCCCAAATGAATTCTTAGTGACTCTAAATGATATATTGTATCAGAATAGGTATTAAGACCAAATAATTTTAAAAGCATTCTGAGACTAAAATAAGTATTGGGAAATGAAATGTAAGAGGGTCCTGAATCAATTTGATCTATTTAATATTCTTGTTGTATACTTGAATCTTGAGAAATTCTTAAGAAACTTTTTAGATCACTACCCTCCTGTTTTCACACTCAAAAATTTTATTTTTGTCTAAAATTCTATCTTCTATCCTTGTCTCATTTTAATTCATTAAAGATAACACACCTTTCTGAAAGTTAGACACTTTCAGAAACAAACTATTCTTATGACCATTTGGATTATATTTTTTAAGTTTAATTTTGTGTATGTGTGTGTATTTGTGCCTGTGTGTTTGTGTTGTATATGCATTTATTTCAATGTGCACCTTGCACAATCCATACACATATCTTTAAAGAACTAAAATTTAGTTGTAAGATTCATATATTGCAGAACATAACACCGAGATGCAGCTCTGACAAGATTCATCCTCAGGGATGCTGAGATGGCCTGCTGTTCCAGCTTCTTACCTGATCTTGCCTCACCTGGGGATGTTTCCAGAGACTTGCTCCCAGAAGAGCATCAGGAGTGGTCACTGATTACTGGTGACCCTGGTTGATCCAGCTTTTTAGACAAATCCAGTCAGGACTTCAGATAAGCCCTGAACTGCCTAGGCATACAAAGACTGGACAATAAATGCTAAAGCTAGCTTTCTTAAGTCTAAATATTTTTTCTAATTTTCTACCCCTCCCAACCCCCTAAAAAAATTTCTTTGCCGTAATTCAGCTGAAAGAAGTTGTGCAGAGTCATCCTAACTGCTTGGGTTTGGATGTCTGGCTATGGTTATTTTATAAATTATAGATAAGTTATCATTTTAAGGGATAATTGAAATGGTCATAATTTTGGACAGGGAGAAAACTAGAGAGCTTAAACTTGGGGATTTCTCTCTTTCCTTTCCTCTCCTCTATCATTTCTTAGGTAAAGGGATGTGGGTTGCAAATTAAAAAGGTGGATAGAGTAGTATTATAAGAAATTAGATATATGGGGATGGATTACTAAATGTATGGTTAAACAAAATGTTTTACAGCCATAATCTTACACTGGTAGAAATCTTTACATTTTGATGCAGAATTTGAGTTCTATTTTATTACTTTGGTACAGAATTAAATATTAATCAGGTTCAAGGTTTTCAATTATATAAATCTTTGTATATTGAAACAAAATTTAAAATTAATTTTGTTACTCTTAGATAGGCATTGTGCCTATATAACTTATACAAGGCTTAGACACATTCCTTCTAATAGCTGCTATCACAAACTGTTTAGGATGATTAGGTAATGCAAATTAAAGGTCAGATAGTAAACTAATGGCAATATTGGATTCTGATTTAATTACGATAAACTGTTCTCAAGATTGTTCAAGGGCTGGAGAGAAGTCTCAGGGGTTAAGAGCATTGATTGCTCTTCTGAAGGTCCTGAGTTCAAATCCCAGCAACCACATGGTGGCTCACATCTATCCATACTGAGATCTGATACCCTCTTCTGGAGTGTCTGAAGACAGTTACAATGTACTTTCATTAAATAAATAAATAAATAAATAAATAAATAAATAAATAAATAAAAGATGTTTCAAGTAGTAATAGCTAATGAATATTTTAAAATTCACTTAAATATTGATGGTCTTCAAAAACATCAGAGATTCAGAGAAATGGCATTTAAACTCATTTTTATGATTAATAGCTCTTTTGGCTAGGATATATGTCTACTTCTGACAGTACCCTCATCCAACTCCAAGAAGATATTGAGCATCATTATCTCCATATGGAGTTGCTTGAATTGTGTCAAGCTAGCCACTGGGCAAGAATTGCTCTAATTTCATCTGCAGACAAAATACTACCTATACAGGACAAATGGATGCAGAAGAGTTGACTGCTAAGCTCTGCCAATACAGGGTAAGCTAGTCCTTCATAATTCCTCTTTCACTTAAGGTCTGTCAGATGGTTTTGGGCAAGAAGACTGAAGACAGATGCTTCAACATTATGTGGAATATTGGGTACTGTCTATGCAGTCAGCTATCTCTACAATTTATATACATTTTGGAAGCTATGTCTTTATGTTTCTGATGGGACTCAAGACTAGATAGTCACAGTCTTATAATTAAACTGAAGTTGTTTAGCATTAAAGATGCTCTAGATTCGAAAGGATGGTTTTCAGGAGACAATGCAAGTTAAAATCCAACATAATTGAGGTACAGAATTGTAAACTCTAAGTTAGGATAAATGATAGAATACTTTGTCTAAATTGCCAAATATGATGGACTGGATGTTATAGGTGTATATTACACCCACAATTAATGTAATTTTCACAATTGTGTTCAATGTATCTTTGAGAGAAAAGAGCCTTTCTAATTGGACAAAAAGGGGGGGAAACCCTTAAACTCCTTGGGTCCTATCTTTAGCTTCTTCACTGGGGACCCTGTGCTCAGTCCAATGGATGGCTGTGAGCATCCACTTCTGTATTTGTCAGGCACCAGCAGAGCCTCTAAGGAGACAGCTATAACCGGCTTCTGTCAGTAAGCACTTGTTGGCATCGACAACAGTGTCTGGGTTTGGTGATAATATATGGGATGGATTCTCAGGTGGGGCAGATTCTGGATGGTCATTCCTTCAGTCTCTGCTCTAAACTTTGTCTCTGTAACTCCTTCCATGGGTATTTTGTTCCCCCTTCTAAGAAGGATCAAAGTATCCACACTTTGGTGTTCCTTCTTTTGAGTTTTATGTGGTTTGTGAATTCTATCATGGATATTCCAAGCTTCTGGACTAACATCAACTTATCAGTGAGTGCATATCTAGTGACTTCTTTTGTGATTGGGTTACCTCACTCAGGATGACATTTTCTAGATCCATCCATTTTACTAAGAGTTTAATAAATTCATTGTTTTTAATAGCTGAGTAGTATTCCATTGTGTAAATATATCACATTTTCTGTATCCATTCCTCTGTTGAGGGACATCTAGGTTCTTTCCAGCTTTTGGCTATTATAAATAAGGATTCTATGAACATAGTGGAACATGTGTCCGTTCAACATGTTGGAGCATCTTCTGGGTATATGCCCAGGAGTGGTATTGATGGGTCCTCAGGTAGTACTATATCCAATTTTCTGAGGAACCATCAAATTGAATTCCAAAGTGGTTGTACCAACTTGCAATCCTACCAGCAATGGAGGAGTGTTCCTCTTTCTCCACATCCTCTGGTCCTGGGCATTTTTGGGTTCAGAGACCATTAATGAGTCTTTCTATTTCTTTAGTGTATATGGGCCTGTTTAGATCATTAATCTGATCCTGATTTTACCTTAGTACCTGGTATCTGTCTAGAAAATTGTCCATTTCATCCAGGTTTTCCAGTTTTGATGAGTGTACGTTCTTGTCGTGGGATCTGATGACTTTTTGAATTTTCTTAGTTTCTGTTTTTTTGTCTCCCTTTTTCATTTCTGATTTTGTTAATTAGAATACTGTCTCTGTGCCCTCTTATTTGTCTGGCTAACGGTTTATCTACCTTGTTGAGTTTCTCGAAGAATCAGCTCCTGGTTTGGTTGATTCTTTGTATAGTTCTTTTTTGTTTCCACTTGGTTGATTTCAGCCCTGAGTTTGATCATTTCTTGCTGTCTATTCCTCTTGGGTGAATTTGCTTCTTTTTGTTCTAGAGTTTTCAGGTATTCTGTCAAGCCACTAGTGTATACTCTCTACAGTTTATTTTTGGAGTGCTCAGAGCTATGATTTTTTTCCTCTTAGAACTGCTTTCATTGTGCTCCATAAGTTTGTACATGTTGTGCCTTCATTTTCATTAATCTCTAAAAAGTCCTTAATTTCTTTCTTTATTTCTTCCTTGACAAAATTATCATTGAGTAGAGTGTTGTTCACCGTCCATGTCTATGTGGGCTTTCTATTATTTATGTTCTTATTGAACATCAGCCTTAGTCTGTAGTGATATGATTAGATGCATGGGTTTATTTCAATCTTCTTGTATCTGTTGAGGCCTGTTTTTGGACTGATTATATGGTCAGATTTGGAGAAGGTACTGTGAGGTGCTGAGAAGATGGTATATCCTTTTGTTTTAGGATAAATGTTCTATAGATTATCTGTTAAAACCATTTGTTACATAACTTCTGTTCATTTCACCATGTCTCTCTTTAGTTTCTGTTTCCATGATCTGTCCTTTGATCAGAATGGGGTATTGTAGTCTCCCCCTACTATTGTGTGCAGTGCAGTATGTGCTTTGAGCTTTAGTAAAGTTTCTTTTACGAATGTGGATACTCTTGCATTTGGAGCATAAGTGTTCAGAATTGAGAGTTCATCTTGTTAGATTTTATCTTTGATAATAATAAAGTGTCTCTCCTTATCTTTTGTGATATCTGTAGGTTGAAAGTCGATTTTCTTTTATACTAGAATGGCTACTCCATCTTGTTTCTTTAGACCATTTGGTAGGAAAATTGTTTTCTAGCCTTTTACTCTGAAGTAGTAGTGTCTGTCTTTGTCACTGAGGTGGATTTCCTGTACTCAACAAAATGTTGGGTCCTGGTTATGTAACCATTCTGATAGTCTATGTCTTTTTATTAGGAAATTGAGTCCATTGATATTAAGAGATTTTAAGGAAAAGTAATTGTTGCTTTCAGTTATTTTTGTTGTTAGAGTTGGAATTCTATTCATGTGGCTATCTTCTTTTATGTTAGTTGTGAGCCATGATGTGTTTGCTGGGATTTGAACTCAGGATCTTTGGAAGAGCAATCAGTGCTCTTACCCACTGAGTCATCTTGTCAGTCCCTTCTTTTATGTTTTTTGAAAGAAGATTACTTTCTTGCTTTTTCTTTTTCTTTTTTAAAGATTTATTTATTTATTATATTTAAGTACACTGTAGCTGTCTTCAGACACTCCAGAAGAGGGTGTCAGATCTTGTTACGGATGGTTGTGAGCCACCATGTGGTTGCTGGGATTTGAACTCTGGACCTTCTGAAGAGCAGTTGGGTGCTCTTACCTACTGAGCCATCTCACTAGCCCTTTCTTGCTTTTTCTAGGATGTAGTTTCACTCATTGTGTTGGAGTTTTCCCTTTGTTGTCCTTTGATTCTCTTGATTTGTGGAAAGATATTGTGTAAATTTGGTTTTGTCATGGTATACCTTGGTTTCTCCATCTATAGTAATTGAGAGATTTGCTGCATATAGTAGCCTGGGCTGGCATGTTCTCTTAGGGTATGTATGATGTCTGCTCAGGATCTTTTGCCTTTCTACGTTTCTGGCAAGAAGTCTGGTGTAATTCTTATAGGTCTGACTTTATATGTTACTTGACATTATTCCCTTACTTCTTTTAATATTCTTTCTTTGTTTTGTGCATTTGGTGGTTTGACTATTATGTGACAGGAGATATTTCTTTTCTGGTCCAAACTATTTGGAGTTCTGTAGGCATCTTGTATGTTCATGGGCATCTCTTTTTTTAGGTATGAGAAGTTTTCTTCTATAATTTTGTTGAAGATATTTACTGGCCCTTTAAGTTGGGAATCTCTCTCTTCTATACTCATTATCCTTAGGTTTGGTCTTCTCATTGTGTTCTGGACATCCTGGATGTTTCGAGTTAGGATATTTTTGCATTTTGCATTTTTTGTTGATTGTGTTTTAGTGTTTTCTATGGTATCTTCCGCACCTGAGATTCTCTCTTCCATCTCCTGTATTCTGTTGGTGGTACTTGCATCTATGGCTCCTGACTTCTTTCCTTGGTTGTCTATCTTCAGAATAGTCTTGTGATTTCTTTATTGTTCTACTTCCATTTTTAGATCCTGGATGTTTTTTTTTTTTTCATTTTTTTTCCAATTTTATTAGGTATTTACTTCATTTACATTTTAAATGCTATACCCAAAGTCCCATATACCCTTCCCCCTTGCTCCCCTAACCACCCACTCCCACTACTTGGCCCTGGTGTTCACCTGTACTGGGGCATATAAAGTTTGCAAGACCAAGGGGCCTCTCTTCCCAATGATGGCTGACTAGACCATCTTCTGCTACATATGCAGCTAAAGACATGAGCTCTGGCGGTGCTGGTTAGTTCATATTGTTGTTCCACCTATAGGGTGGCAGACCCCTTCAGCTCCTTGGGTACTTTCTATAGCTCCTCCATTGGGGGCCCTGTGTTCCATCCGATAGCTGACTGTGAGCATCCACGTCTGTGTTTGCTAGTCACTGGCATAGCCTCACAAGAGACAGCTATATCAGGGTTCTTTCAGTAAAATCTTGCTGGTGTATGCAATAGTGTCTGCATTTGGTGGATGATTATGGGAAGGACCCCTGGGTGGGGCAGTTTTTGGATGGTCCATCCTTTCATCTCAGCTCCAAACTTTGTCTCTGTAACCCCTCCCATGGGAGTTTTGTTCCCAATTCAAAGAAGGGGCGAAGTGTCCACATATTGGTCTTCCTTCTTCTTGAGTTTCATGTGTTTTACAGAT
>NC_034600.1:16087115-16097978 GCF_900095145.1 Mus pahari
TAGGTGTGTGGGTTCATTTCTGGATCTTCAATTCTATTCCATTGGTCCACCTGTCTGTTGTTATACCAGTACCATGCAGCTTTTATCACAATTGTTCTGTTGTACAGTTTTAGGTCAGGCATAGTGATTCCCCCAGAGATTCTTTTATCGTTGAGAAGAGTTTTTGCTATCCTAGGTTTGTTGTTATTCCAGATGAATTTGCAAATTGCCCTTTCTAACTCGTTGAAGAATTGAGTTGGAATTTTGATAGGGATTGCATTGAATCTGTAGATTGCTTTTGGCAAGATAGACATTTTCACAATGTTGATTCTGTCAATCCATGAGCATGGGAGATCTTTCCAACTTCTGAGATCTTCTTTGATTTCCTTCTTCAGAGACTTGAAGTTCTTATCATATAGATCTTTCACTTCCTTAGTTAGAGTCACACCAAGGTATTTTATATTATTTATGACTATTGTGAAGGGTGTTGTTTCTCTAATTTCTTTCTCATCCTGTTTATCCTTTGTGTAGAGAAAGGCCATTGACTTGTTTGAGTTAATTTTATATCCAGCTACTGTACTGAAGCTGTTTTTCAGGTTTAGGAGTTCTCTGGTGGAATTTTTAGCGTCACTTATGTATACTATCATTTCATCTCCTTTATGTTTTTGTTCAACTCCACTATCATTTCATCTCCTATATGTTTTTGTTCAACTCCTTCACCTGTTTGGTTGTGGTTTCCTGTAATTCTTTAAGGGATTTTTGTGTTTCATCTTTAAGGGTTTCTACCTGTTTACCTGTGTTCTCCTGTGTTTCTTTAAGGTAGTTATTTATGTCCTTCTTAAAGTCTTCCATAATCATCATGAGAAGTGTCTTCAGACCTGTGTCTTGCTTTTCTGATTGGTGGTGTATCCAGGACTTGCTATGGTGGGAGAATTGGGTTCTGATGATGCCAAGTAAGCTTGGTTTCTGTTGCTTCTGTCCTTAAGCTTGCCTCCCACCATGTGATTATCTCAAGAGTTACCTGACCTCACTGTATCTGATTGGAGCCTGTTCTTAATGTTATCCCAATTGAGTCTGAACTCCAGATTCCAGCTTTCCCTGTGAGTCTGTGACTCTGAAATCCTGTTATCCTGAGATTCTGGGTATGTCAGAGTTCCTGGGAGTCAAGCTGCCTCTGAGACCCTGAGATCCTGGTGTAACCAAGCTCCTGGGGTTCTAGTATACTGGGATCCTAAGATCCTGGGTGTGCTAGAGTACCTGGGAATGGTACCTCCTCGTGTAGATGTGGGACTGTCCGCTGAGTTTGCAACCAAGGTAAAGGAGGATAGACCAGAAGGACTCTAATATTCTTATTAGAATTTCCTGTTCTTTGGAAAAATAAGAATTATCATTGATACAGTAGAACACTTTACCTATTCATGAGTGGAAAGAGTAAGCAAATCAGCAGCTATATCCAGTGTCTAGAAATGAAGGAAGGGACCAGGAACCTTATTAGGAGAAGGCTGCAAAAACACAATCAAAGTTATTTAATGTGTTTCAAATGTTCAAGTGAGCATGAAACCAAGGCCAATATCAATGTGTACTAAAGCCAGTGATGTTTCTAGAGTTATCTTGCCTAAATGCTGAGTATGGCACTGATCCTAAACTATAACCCAAACTATTTCTTGCTGAAAGGTGCTTTGTATATTTTTCTTGACTGTGTGGACAAATACTTTATTTGTAGTCTACATATCTAACTGAAGAATCACTATCAACTCCTCCACCCAAGTTCCTTAATGAAATATGAATATTTGTGTTTTATTCTTTATTTTACTTTTTTACCTCTTATGATATAACCTCTTAAGGCAGGGCCAACACTGAGAGGACAGGGGTAAAAGAAAGTTCATTCTGATCTACATGCTCTTAAAAAGAACAGGTTCAGCTCTTAGAAGACCTCCAGAGAGTCTTCATCCTCACATTGCATTAAGTCAAAAATTTCCATTTAAGTTTTATATCTAAATGGATAAACTCCATTTAAATCACCTCAGAGGGTCATGCTCTTCATGGCATTTTTCTTATTCTCTATCATTTGACATTTCCTCCTTTGGCTACCATGACATATATGAGCCATCTTAGAATTTCTTGAATAAATATTCACTATAATCATTTCAAGGAAGGAAATAGTAAGTCACTGCATAAAGGGTTACTGAATTTCTTGAGTTTAAGAAGTTTTCTCTTTTATCATGTTTCAGCAAATAACCGGGAGTTAGACATTTATTTCTTTCCTCCTTTATTTTATGACAAGGAAAATATTCATGGTCTTACCTCAATGACTTTATATTCAAACTGGGAATAATTATGTTTTTCTGTTGTCATAAAAAAGTTAGAAAAATTAATGTACTTTTTATTTAGATAATATATGTACTCCACAGATGAAATATACTTTAAGTAGAAGTTATTTCTAGGATTATTATCATCCATAAGAATTTAAATAGTGGCTTGTCAAGTGAAATTCTGAAAGTTGAAATTCAAGCTAATATATTAAAACAGGCTTGAGGGGATATGAACTTGAATGTCTGTCAATGACAACTGGATACAGTGAGTAATCCAATTTACTTCAGGAAATGTGTAACTGTGGCTGGGGTGAGGAGTAGGCACAAGGATGATAGAAGGCTAACAAAGGGAGTATATAGATATTTATTGATTTCTTCAGGAAGTAGTGGGAAGGAAAGGAGGTGTTAGACATTTACCAAGAGAAAAAAAGAAAGAATAAAAGATATTATAAAGTGAGAGAATGAGAGAGAGGCAGGGATAGCTAGATAGGTAGATAGATAGATAGCCTGAAAATAGAATAACTTAAAGAAATGAGCTAAAGTATCACCATGAAGATATGGATGTACAGAAAATATCAAATGACTGTTAAACAGATGTGATTCAAGGATAAACAATGAGCTTTGGAAAAAAAGAGCCAGAAGCTACTTAAATATCTTCATATTTAGATCCAAAGTTTTTTAGGAGTAAAGGGGAGTGTGAAAAAGTAGAAAACCACGTAAGCTTTGTATGAATTCCAGACCCCAATAGAGTAAACTTCTTGAGAAAAGAATTAAAGGACTCAGAAGGCTGGGTGACCTGTCCTTTTAGAGCAAGTTGAAAATCCTGGTTCCTACCTGGAGAAGGTGAAAACCATGTATAAGACTGAAGACAGTATTATCATCAACATTTCCTATTGAGAAAGTGCCAATGTATTCTGTGAATGCTGTCTGTAACTGCAAGAACCTGTCTTGAAGTCTGGAATGGGAGGAAAGAAGATATTTACATCTTATAATAATCCAATGTTATTATTATTTATATGCAAATAGTATTTAAATATTGTTATAATCACATGTGGATTTTTGATTGTGATAGTGATATTGGTCAAAATAACATCTCTGATGTTTCTACTAGAGCCTGATATGTAATTGAAATATTCTCTAGAGATACCCAATTGCTCTTTGTACTATAAAAGGAGAATAAATATTTTCATGTTTTAACATGTTTTGGCATGAGCTTATTTAAAAGTCAAAATTTCCCTGTTAGTGAGATAAGCTTTATTCATGAACAACTTTGTGTTCTTTACTAGGGAAGGTAGGGGGTCATATCAGCTTGCCCTCTGAATGCACTCAGACTTTAAAGGAATTCACGTGATGTTTTGGAGGAGCTATATAAAATGGGGTAGTGTTTTAGGCTTACAAAGAAAGACTGTACAAATTCCATAATTTTATCAATTTTTAGAAACTGATTGTCTAGGGCTAACTTCAAAGGAGGAAGGTTTCTGAAATCCCTGTGTAATGTCTGTTGGCAAAGTCATGAGCTGTACATGACAATAGTGTGCAGATCACTTATTTATTCAAGGTGAATTTTTACATGAAACAACAGAGAGGAGTAGTTTTGTTTACAGTAGAACAAAGTACTGGGGCACTCCCATTATCTAACTAGTGCCCACTAAAGGTGGAACTTAAAAAAGGTATCAACAATGTGACACCATTCTTCCCACCTCTAGAACATTGGCTAACACAAAGAGCATTAAGTGGTACCAGCTTGGAGCAGGTGCTTTTCAACTTCAAAGAAAAACAATATATTGATTAGAGTCTACTCATTTATCTCAGTCTGTTCTCAAAATTGCAATCCTGCTTCAGCCCCCCCCCCCAAGAATGTGGATTATGTGTACATACTGCTACGCTCTGAATTTCATTTGCTCAGAGTTAAGACCCAATGATAATAAGAGAAGAACAATACTGAGTATCTATAATCCAGTGATGGTAATCATTATGGCAAGGTACAATGGAAGTTTGAAACATCGTGGACAAGCCCCTATGTAGACTAGAAACAAATATTTTAGGCCAGAGAAAATGCAGATGGTTTAAAGTTATTTTAGTAAGGAGTTAAAATTACATTTTGGTATAAAATTTACCATATAATTGCCTTGTATGTAGAAATTAGTACTTAATTGATGGAAATACTATAAATTTTTTTCCTGAACAATCTTATAGATAAGAACATGTATTTATTTGATTTATTTGACTATATGTAGCAGAAAGAACTTTAATACAGCAAACTCTACTACAGTAAGTTATGAACATATTTTTCTCCATGCTTTTAGATTTAAAAGAGAAATCATTGGATTAGAAATTTTTTTTGTATTTGAATCATAGGAAGTCATTGCAAAAACTGATAATTTCTCATTAAAATGACCAATAACTGGATTGAACTTGGCATTAGACTCAGGCTATTCTGGCCAGTTGCAGGCTGTATTTTACGTAGCATTATTACTGACTGCTGCCTGAGTGCTTTTAATAACAAGGGACTCAAACATATAACTTCCCTCTAGTAGTTCTCGATGGTGGCCTGGAGCCACTCCTTAATTAATATAGACTCTTACTTCAACTGTAGTTATGGGAAGGAGAGTGAATGAAGACAGCTCAGCCTGAGATCAGAGGTCATCAAAGGCATGTCTAATTGCACATGTATTCAGTTTTCTCCTTCTTAAAATTCCCCCTCCTTTAGTGTCATACTTCACAGTAGTTCTCAGCAGCAGGACTCTCTGCTTGTTAATACACAGCTGATTTTATTCTTAGCACATAAAATCAGTGTAACCAACATCCTTGCAGAGGCATGGAAGTGAGAAAACTACACTTCATAGCAGAGAGGCCCATTTGCTTTTGTAATGTGAATCAATATAGAGAAATCTTTGAGGGCAGATTTTTCAAATAGCAAGCTTTTTCATGTATAATATTTTTCACAATTATATGAAGCAAACACATGAAGATGAGAAGAAAGCATTCTACTCCTGCCTAGATCTTCAGTGTAAATGAATTGTTTCTGTACTTTGTTCATTAAAGACAATTGGTTCTCCACAGATCTGGGAGATATGGGGTGGGAATCATTAGTATTGGTAAGCTTTCCAGTGTCAAATACTAGAAAATTAATTCCAAAATTATCATTAACAAGCAAAAGTTCTGTTGTTATAGTTTCCTTTTGTGTAGAATATGAGAATATGAGATCCAGTCTGCTGCCTAACGAACAGTGTTGTGGGTAGAGTGCTTAGCATGTAGGTATTCTGAGAAGGCACAGACTCAAGGTCCTTTAGTCTGGTAACAATAGATAACTCTGCTATTTTTACTTAAAACTACTGTTTGAATCTTCCCAAACTCAAGGAGTCTCAATGTAAGCCTATGTGTTTAATATCTGAACTATTAACTAATGTGCTCCGTTTGTGAGAGAGATAAGCTTTTACTCTAAGCATGTACTAGATACGTGTCTCCTATCATTATTCAGACAGCCAATGCCTGCAACTGAATCCGAGATTTACAAACAATCAAAGACTGGTCTTAGGTTCTTATCAGTTTTTCAACAGATTCTAGGAGGCTTAAAACCTCTAGGCTTTCAGTCTTTCACCAAAGCAGATACAGTGCTGTTCTCAAGCTGGATCTTGCATTATTTTGGGCTGCACTCTTCCTTTGTGGTGTCTCCACAAGAAGCCGGCAATGTCTACATTTTTATGAGTAGAATGCATTGCATTGTTCTGAGGTTTATAATTACACATTTGTGACTTCATCCCTACCAGCCTCGCCCCATGAATACAGATAACATCTTACAAAAGGGAAGACTGGGAAGGACTCAGACAGACAGGGTGGGTGGAGAGGGAGGCTGATGTGCTCAGTGACCATCTCCTAGCAAAGCTCTGGGGGCACCTATTAGGGGAATTCGGCTCTCCATGATTCTGGGGTGGCCTATGATCTAAAACACTGGCCTTCTGTTTCATTGGCTATGAAGTACCCTTGGGAAGAAGAAATACTCAACCTATGGGTTGACATTTTATTTATATCACATCCCTTGTTGAAGCACTCAGAAGAACCCGAGGTGTCCGTGGCAATCC
The DNA here is from genome assembly GCF_900095145.1 of Mus pahari. Taxonomy (NCBI): domain Eukaryota; kingdom Metazoa; phylum Chordata; class Mammalia; order Rodentia; family Muridae; genus Mus; species Mus pahari. Next base: position 16,093,489 of record NC_034600.1, read on the forward strand.
TTCTCTTTATTCAGATGGTTACAGTTTAAAATTTGAATAGCTGTTTATGCTGGGAGGCTGAACACCCAATCAGTAGTCTTTGAATTGAAGCTGTATTGTTCACTCATGGAAATGCCTGTTTCATCTGTCAGCTCTCTTTTATAGTGAGCCTAATAATTTATGCTTGCTAAAGATGTTTTCTGACCTGTGATTCCATTGCCAGTTACGAAAGGGCTTTGGCAGTATTCACACTTCCTTTCGTAATAGGGGGCCAGTAAGGTACAATTTAGTGAAATTACTGCTCCAGTGCACTAATGGTGCCCAGACTCAGACTGGGGAGGGCAGAGGGGTAAGGGTGAGGGACCTCATCCTTTAAAGGGGGCCACTAAGACTCCAAAGAATGGTATCCTGAGGAGGTTCTTTAGGAGTTATGTCCTTTCCTGGAGGTCTGCATGAACCTGTGGGGCCCTAATGGTTGAGTTAACACACCTGCAAAAATTCTACAGGGAACTTACATTGTGTCCAGCTAAAACAAATAGTTCTTATTTTTATTTATCTTATATATAAGCACATGTATTTTACATTTTGAAGAAGTGACCATGATTCCATATAGTGACTAATTCAAAAAAAATGACAGCAGTAAAAATCTTTTGTAAAGAAAACATTCACATGTACTTTCACTACCAATTTTTCATCATATTACTTTTTAAACCACATTATATGAAATGAAATTTCTATAAATGGGTCATGCTGCATCATAATTATAAACCATCCAGCTCTTTAATTTATAAGCTATTGCCAGACTCATCCTGAAGAGAATTTTTTTTCTAATTGCAAATCGAGTTATCCTTCAGGCGAAATATGTATTATTTTCCTCTTCTTTCATGAAATTTTGCTGTTGTTTCTCAAGCAGAGCCTATCCTATCCTCTGTGTATGTCATTTGTGCACCCCTTTTATAGTCACCGCTTTGCAGTCTCTTGAGGTTGTGATCATGGAGTCTTGCCTCCATGTTTGTCTTTTGAAAATGACATATGAATATTAGTCAATTGATTTCAAGAATATTTTTAATAAATTTATTGTAAACTTAGAATTTTTCTCTAGCTTTTCTAATTTGTCTGGGAAGCATGTGGATATACAGTGATATCACTAAGTTCACCCAGAGTACAGACATTATGCAACACATGGATTAATAAAACAATCAAAGAAAACTATAGATAAGTTTTTCAAAAAGGAATTTCTAAGAGACCTTGAATAAATAGTCTTGTAAAAATTGGCCAAGGTATTTGAATAAAATACTTTAAAAGTTGATTGTAGCTTTTGACTTTTTATTATTAGCCATAAAAATCTAAAATATTTCTATTGAAGCTTGAGCTTGTGGTACCTTGAGCTTTGAAGTCAACAGAGGGTTTTAACAGTGAGAAGCTACTTAGCCATCCCTTTCTGGGGGCAGCTTCAGGCAAAGCTTTTGCATTACTTTGAGTGCACTAGATGAGCAAGGAACAGAATTGGAGCTGTACATGAGGCTTGATATGAGGTCCACCCCATGGTTTCATCCTTGCCTCAACTTTGCCTTTCAAGTTACTGATAGTTTACATAAATAAGCAAAATATAGCATTGATATATTTGAATATTGCACCTTTATAAAAACAGCACTTCATGGGTTAGAGGAATTATGACAGCAAGACTTTTTATTTTGTAGTTGAGGAAAGAAAAACTTAGTATCTTTTTTTGTTGTTAATAGGATATAAAATTGATTAAGNTTAACACATTTTGTTGCAATACGAATTTTGAGATATTGATAATATTTATAGTCTATTAATAAAAAAGATGCAGAACACGCTACTGTATCTTGAAACACACTTAAAATCTACAAACAGATCTGCTGTTCTGCAACCCTCCCAAGTCTCCTTGACACATTCGCTACTTCTGCCCCACATTGACTACTGTGGCACAGTTAAAAGGAAAATTAAGTATTCTGATACTTTATAGCCCCCTTAAATACTTATACTAAACAGCCAGTAAGAATTGAATGAAACTATGCTTCTATCTTCAAGTTTCTTTGCCTGGTTTTCTTTTCTTGAACTGCTCTCCAGGACCACTAGACATTATTATTTAGTTTCAATTATGTATGATTTGTCTTCCATATTTTGGCTTATACTATTTGGGTTGTAGACTTAACAAAGTTTTCTATCTTTCAAATGACCAAGTGCAAAAGTCTATTTATATTTTAAAACACTTAAGGAGAGTGAGAATTCAAGTCCTGAAATTCAGGAATGTGCAAGGAACAGGCACTGAAAACTTAGAGCTGAGGAATGTTTTCCAAGGCAGATAAATTGTAAGAAATATTTTGCTTCATTGTCAGACAATGAAGGCTCTAAGGATTGGATCACATTTTAACCAAAGCTCAGAATCAGCACATCATAATCTTCCAAATTCCAGAATTATCTTTAGTAGCTATTTCTTTTAGAATTTATATGCAGAAAACACACATACATACATGTATAACATGCCCCCTACTGCATGATTATCGTAGGTAGTTCTGAAGGCTGTTTGTATGCAAAATATATATTTTACTACTTATAGGTAAATTCTTAGTAAATATTTATTTGAACTGAGTTCTAACTTGCAGATAAACATCAAACACAGCTGTATGAAATAGTATGTTTATGAATTTTATTGATAAGTTTAATTTCTCAACAGATTCAAGAAATATTTAGGATCCATTCCAGTAGTGCTAGAGTTTAAAGTTTAAGACACAGGAACATTTACTGGAAGGAAGTATGTTTGGAGAAAAACTTGGTTCTCCAACTTTCTTAATAGAATGAGTATTGGCTTATTGCATGATTGTTGTTCTGACTTACTATATAATATTATTGTTACTGATATTTTTATGTCATCCCAAGTGAGTCTGGAAATGTAATTTCTTTCAAATATTCAAATTCAAATATACTTACTATGAAATACTATTATGTTTGCAGTTTTAGCTAATCTTAATTTGGCTAACCTCATTGACTTATTCTTCGGCTCTTCTGCCCATACACCCAGATGAGGGTTCTGAGAAAGTTAATGTGTTAACACAGGTATAACTGGTGTTAATGATGAGAACTTGGTATTCTGCATTTTTTAAACCTAGTATCACACTCAACTAAAATTACTCAACTAAATTCCTTGGCTGTGGTCCCAGGGCATCCACTTAAGCTGTTGACATAGATGGATCAGAAGAAGGTGTCAAGGAACAGCTTGTTATGATTTGTGAGTGCTGTAGGCTCATGTTTCCTGTCCCCACCTTTTGTTTCCTTCCTCTCACCTTCTTAGTCTCCTGTAGGGATGTAAGCACCACAGCTACTGATAAAACAATTTGGCTTTTTGTAGCAGATGGGGGCTTCCATCTGGTGTCAACATGTAGAGAGATGCCCTTGGTGCTAGTTAGTGGGGAATGTGGGAGGCAGGGTTGAACTGTTCTCCATAAGCAGTGTGACCTGTGGAGAGCTGATTAATCATTGCAGTTTATAGAAGCTATGTAGGTCCTCAAACCTAGCTATGACCTTGCAAAGGATGGTAGGAGCTATGAACTACAAACCTTCTCAGAAAAGAGCACCTGTTACAAGGATGCATTGTATAAGGATTATGCTAACTTTAAATAAAGTATAAATTCTAGCTTCAGTATCTAAATAAAATGAACTGATAGTCTAGTGTCAAGCACACAATAGATGATTATTACTGAGTGATTCTGTGAAATACAACTTTCACTGGTTGAACAGATCAATAGTGTCAAGAGTATTCAGGATAAAATTCCCTATTCCTATTTAAAAGATAAGCTTATTTGTTGGGGATGGAATTCAAGTCGGATGTAACATATTTTCAATATTGTTAGTAAGACATATTTTTGCTTACATTACCTTTCTCCTGTGTGGCATCTGGTTTAGCTAAGAGGGAGATGTTGAATTTGGGATATTTTTCTGTTAGGTTTCAATTATCTGGAAAGCTCTGAGAGAGTAGTGTCATGTGGGGTGCTTTCCTAGATTGAAATATCTATTTTTGTAGATCTTAACATTAATTTTTATTACTGTGCTATTTCAATGCTTGTTTCTGTGGGCTCAGCACTGTGCCATGCTTTTCTGTGGAACTGATATTACTTCTCCATAAACAAGAGTCCTTTGGCTATTTCTCTTTAGTCAGCTATTTGATGAAAAGATTAAAGAATAGAGCTGGATCTGAGGCCTATTCTGTAGCCTACATATATTTACATACATTCCTTCGAAAGTAAATAAGAGCTACATGAATAAAGTGTTGAGGACATTTGAGATCCAAGGCAGCTACCTCCTCAAAGGGTGGAAAGACATCAGTCTGGGTCACTACAATTAAACTGACTACCCTAGTTCATTTACTATTTTAGGTGAATTTTAATTGAGTTGTGTCTCATTTTTATAAATGTTGTCAGTCTTCATTCTTACATGTATCAACCTAAATACACACACACACACACACACACACACACACACACACACAC
>NC_034600.1:16098058-16113617 GCF_900095145.1 Mus pahari
AGAGAGAGAGAGAGAGAGAGAGAGAGAGAGAGAGAGAGAGAGAGGATCTACATATCAACACATTTAGGGAGAGTACTGTCTGTCCACATAACCTCAATCCACCTTATACACAGTGACAAATAATGCTATAAACATTAAAACATCCGACTCTGATAGGACACCCGTAAGACTGAGGGGAAAAAAAAAACTTCTTTTAATGCATTTATTTAATAGACACAAAAGCTCAGCTAGTAATCAGTTTTGATAACTTTAGATGTCTGTTTCCCTGATGTAATGACTAGACTGGGGCAATAACAATACTTCATTATGCTATTCAAAGTGTATGGCAGGATTCAGCCAGAGCTAGACTGAAAACCTGGCCCACAGCTGAAAGCAGAGATGATGCATTAATCCAAAGCAACACCCCCCCCCCACTGTTCCTCTCAGCATTCAGCCACTAATAATGGATATCATTTTTCTTCATAAAACTGGTAGTACTTGAATCAAGCACATGACAGTTAAGGTTTGTTTAGTCTTTCAAGCAGGTGATTACAGAATTGAACTTCTCAAGTGAGAAAGCCAATGGAATACAAACAGTTAAGAACATGTTTGAAGGGGGGAAAATTGTCCAGCCCCATCTGTCAAACTGTGCGTATGACATCATCAGATATTCTGCACTTGTTTGCAGCTATTCAGGCTGGCCCGCCCCGCAGTCTACGCTTTGTGTTCCAGTTTCCTTTACAGGGCCAGCGGGCTGGAAAATTACCACATGCTGTCACAGTTAGCTCAGCCAGGTCTTGTTATCATTGTTTCCAAGGAATCCATTCATTCCGTTATTTTACATATTGGGCAGACGTCCTGCCACTGAGGCTTGGGCTGCAGTAACTTGAAGGGCCAAACGTTAATGGGCCTCTATTGTTGATAGAATGGCAGTGCAATACGTGGGAAAAAATACCCAGACAGCTCCCTGACACTGGTGTAGGACCTCTAGACTTAGGGGGTAGCCTGTGAAGATCTTTTATGTAAACAAGCCTTCAATAAACAATGAATATCTCCTGTGTCAATATTCATAACCCATCAATAAAAAAATATATAAATCTTCCACTAGAAAGAGCCCAAATGTATTATGGATGATGGAGCCTTTCCTCAAGATAATCTATAGAATGTGGGCAAGCCTTCTTCTAAACACAGCTAATTTATGAGGGGAGGGAAGCACGGCTGAGGCTTTGAGGAAAGAAAGCGTTTGGTTTGGACTGACTGTGTTCTCATTGCAGGAGATAATGCAGCACAAATTTTGGTGCTTCTACAACTATTAGGTTGGGATAAAGACAGGGCCTTGAGCACTCGTTATATTTTCACTGTGTGGAGGATTTAAAGAAAGTTAGTGACAACATGAGAAAAATCACCCAGGCTAAAGTTTAGCTTTAGGATGGAATATGTTTTATTATCATTAAATCACAGGTAAGAATAAAGGTCATAGCAGTGAAGATCAGCAGTGCATAAAGATGAAGAAGTCTGTATTGTAGGAAAGATATTCAGGCTGCAGGAAGAAGTCTGTATTGTAGGAAAGATATTCAGGCTGCAGTCCTCACTTCATGGATGTGAGAAACTGACTTTATTCTCTCAAGATCAATCTAATCTTTTGATCAGACAGAGTTTTGGAAATGGCCCAGTTCTTCTTACTAGCGTCAGAAATAGCCCAGTTGTTCTTCCTGGGACAAGAGAAGAGGTATAAACTAGAACTGCTCATGGTCAAAGTGGGATAGCATGTGATTAAGTTGAAGAGCACTGACTTCAACTTATATTACTTTAAATATTCTAATGATTAGTTCATCTGCGACTCTTGTTAATTTGTTTTAGTGATTCTGCACAGAATTCCAAATGGTCTTATAGATATGTACATTAAAATGGTTCCCATGAAAGTCTTTTGAGGATTCAAAACTTGTGTCTCAGACTTCTGGAGTTGGAGTATCAAGTGAGAAAGGTGGAAGCGTCCTGGCTCTGAGAAACTTGTACCATACTTAAGATTAAAAAAATAGATAAATGAATGTTGCTCTGGCCCCAAACCAGGTTGTTTAGTTTGTTTCTATAAAACTTATTCTAGTTTGATTAATATCATTTTTAGATCTGGAAGCTACTATTAAATGGTTTCATTTGCATCTTCTATGAAGAACCAGTTAAGATAAATTTACACTTTTGAAAAATTAATAGATATCAGAAGTAGATCTTCTAAGCTAAGGCTCGGGAAACAACCCCTATCATATTGGACACTGCTGATAATGTTATTGTTGGGGTTAAAAGGAGTGTATGAAATGTTATATTAAGGTACATATGAAAATGTGGCAATCCTTTCTCAAGTGTAATATTTAATAAGACAACTTCCAGAATTTTTAAAGGGGCAAATATATTTTGTAATTATTTAAAAATTTCCCCAATATTTCTTTCAACTCTAAATTTTATTTTTCTGTCAGGATTTGATAAGATAAAACACATTATTGATAAAGAAACTACCTGATATCAGCATGTACTTGGTACAGCACTAGTTCTCATACCCCAAGAACACTCACACTGTCGGAGTGGAAACGACCTTTTGGATGAATCCACAGTTTTTAATAAGTTAGGTTACTGAGTGACATATTAGTACATAAGAAATACTTTAAATTAAATAGCCTTTTTTCCCCCTAAGAACATCTTACCTTAATCTAAACAAGCTTCATGTTTATCACCATAAAGTCTATGTCAAGCATGTTGTTTACCAATAAATTCAAAGTAAAATAACTTCTGACTTCTAGTTCTTTAAAGTATACATTAAAAGTGACTTTTTTTGAGGCAGGGTTTCTCTGTGTAGCTCCTTTGAGAACAATCAATGAAGAGAAATGTTACACACAGTGGCTCTTCTTATTGAAAGTTAGAACTATAGCTACCTATCTCAATGCGGCTAATACTCATAATATTGATAATATTGATTCATAAGTATTTCTGAAACTTACCTTTTAGCAAACAATCCAACAGAAGTGTTCTCAAACCCAATTTCCTCTTCTTTGTAACCACCTGGTTCCTATAAAGAAAATACTTTGAAGAAATCACACCAAAACAGCTTCAACTTTTTTACAACTGGGCCTTCATATCTCATTAGAAACTTCTCATAATTTAAGAGTTTTCTTTCATTTTATATTAGAATCATATAATTTAAGAGTTTGAGTTGCCTAACAAGATATGACCATGCAATCATTGCAGCAATTTTCATACCATATTAGTGAAAACAAATACTAATGTAATAGGATGCTAACACAAAAACTCCTAATAGAACATGACAAAAGTTTTCATATTTTATTTATGCATTCTGGTTTTTCTCCTCCACTTCACATTTTCCACTTCAGTTTATGAGGAAGTTGCATGGCTTTGCATGCTCTTGAATATCAATTAAGTGATATTGTGATACAACAGCAATGCAAAAGTTAACAGCTATCATTTTGCTATTGGGCCAATATATTTCCCTGGGTCATCAAATCTTTATTTGAATGATAATGCTTTCATTAGTTTTGTTATTTATTTCAATTTAGTTTAGAAACTGAGTTGCTTGTAAAGATAATAAGAAACTCATTGCCGTTGAGGGTGAAGGTGCAATGAGTTGTAAAAATAATACAATGATCTTAGTAATTTACTGTGTTTCTCCTACTCCAATATCCAGATAATTGAGATAAAGGTTAGCTTTGCCTTGAATTATGCAGGCAATTGCTATGATTCTATGCACAGATTCTCTTTCATTACATAGGGGACATTCATCCAAAGACTCTTTTCCCTTCACTCATTTCATTTGTACGGAGTTGCTAGCAAGATAACAAGCTAGAAGGAAATACTCAAACACCTCATCCTGACAGTCTACCAATAGCACTAAATAGTGGACACACTGACAAAGGTCCTTTGGATCCTCCTTATGCATATCAATAATTGTTCTGAGATCAAATGCAGCATCTTTCCAGGCAAGGAAAAGTCTGTCTTAATGGTAAAAATGTTTTGGTCCATTCAAAATTTGCTTGGTGAACGAAAGATATCAACAAGACTTAGCAGACGTAGCTAAAAGAATGGAGAATATACTTTATGGTGTTTGGCAGAAGACATAACCCACCAATTTTGCCTATGTTTATAAGGTGACCTATTAAATCAAACAGAAATTTGGACATCTAAGAACTTGGATTTCTTTCCTACCAGATCTTCATCCAGTGCTCACATGGATTATACTTTCTTGTAAATAGGATTCATATAGGACAATATCATCCTTTGAAAAGTCCTATTACAAAGGCATTACATTGGAAGATATTTTTATTACCTTTAACAAATACAACATAAACTGTTTGTCTTCTAGACTGCTTCTAATCAAGTGAGAATAAGAGGAAGACAGTGACTTGTGTTCAGTTGTCATACATTTAAAACACTCAGTCATTCAGTAGTGAGATACTCACATTGTGAGTGGCAGGTAGTAACTGAGACTTCATATTTTGTGGCTTGTGTTTACCTCAGGATGTCTTATCAATAAAAAGAATGGCAGACAGAATTTTTTAATTTCTAAATTTTTCTCTGTCTCCCGTTTCCATACCAACTCTATTTTTCTTCCCCTTTGCTGATTTGAATGAACACTTAAAAGTGACTGTGCATGTAACTGTTTTGACTTAATTCTTTTGCCATTTTTCTGTCTTCTCCTAACATAAGCTCCCTATGGACCAGTATTAGACTCATTTGCTTACTGATGTATTATTCTCAGCACCTGATTCAATGGATAGTATGAGGCAAACACTCAGGAGATACCTGTTTACTGAATTAAAGAGTCCAACTAATTTTGTGCTGGCAGATTCAAATGCACTTAATGATGAAGCAGATATTGATAATAATACACACTATAGATGCAAGCACTATGGATATTCATGGAACCATTGGTAATGGGGCATAAAGACTTCATGCTCCAGTAGTATATTGAGAACACAGGCTGAGAGGCCATTTTGCCAGATCCTGTATAGGGTAAGTTTTATGACCTATCATGAAACTAAGAATTACTGGAGTACTGGTAGAACCTAACAGGGGGCTAGCTTCTAACAAAGTCATACCTAGTACTCTGAGCTTATTTTCAGATTTTCAGATAGATCTGTTGATGACTGTATACTCCTGGAGCTCTTTTTTTTTTTTTTTTTTTTTTTTTTGGCAGTCCTACCATATCCAGTGATGTAGCTTCTATCAGGAGGGAAAAGACTATAATAAATCCTGAGTTCAATCCCATGACCCATGAGGGCAGGGTGAATGCTAATGATCCTAGAACTGGAGAGAGGGACACATGACTCTGTCAGAGTCACTGGCTAACCAGCCTAGTCTTCTAATTGATGAGTTCCAGGTCAATGAAATATCCTGTCTCAAATGGAAAAGGCTGATAGTGTCTGCAGAACTCAGTTGCTATGTTCTTTCAAATGTATTACTGTTGATGAAGGGAAAAAAATGTTGCTTTCTCCAGCATTAAAAAATAAAATCAAACAAGCCACTCTGCCTGGTCCTTGCTGCTGGGGCAGACCTCTAGTTGGTCTGTTCCCCTGAAGATGCCATATCCTGATATATCCCAGAGGACCTGCTACACTCAGAGCAGTTGAGGATCCACTGCTTCCAGAGAAGTTGAGGATCCACAGCACTCAGCATAGCTGGTCAACAACTTGACAACTCCACAGAAGACCCAACAGTCTGAAGGCCTCCCAGGAGATCTACTGCACCCGGGGCAACAGATCCACAGCTTCTCTGCCCCTGTGAAGAGCCCCCAGTTGGAAGGCCCCACAGGTGGTCTGATAAAACCAAGGCCACAAGTCTACCAGGAGACCTGCAGCAATCCAGGGACAAAAGACGCAGACTCCACACAGTCACCCAGATCAACAAACACCAGGGATATCCAAATGGTGAAAGGAAAGTATAAGACCATAAGCAACAAAAGCCAAAATGTGTGGGCATCATCTAAACCCAGCACTCCCATCACAGCAAGCCCTGAATACACCAACACACCTGAAAATCAGGAATCTATCTTAAAATCCTATCTCATGAAAATTATTAATAGAGTCTTTTAAGGAGGATATTAAAAACTCACTGAAAGAAATACAGGTAAACAGGTGAAAGAATTGAATAAAGTGATCTGAGACCTAATAATGGAAGTAGAAGTAATAAAGAAAACACAAATGGAGGCAAATCTGGAAATGGAAAACCTAGGAAAGAGGTCAAGGATCAAATATGTAAGAATTACCAACAGAATATAAGAGATGGAAGAGAGAATTTCAGGTGTAGAAGAGATTGGCACAACTGTCAAAGAAAATTCAAAACATAAAAAACTCCTAATCAAATCCATCCAGGAAATTCAGGACACAATGAAAAGACCAAATCTAAGGATAATTGGAATAGAGGAGAACAAAGATTCTTAGCTCAAAGGACCTGAAAATGTCTTCCACAAAATCATAGAAGAAAACTTCCCCAACCTAAAGAAAGAGATGGACATAAAGGTACAAGAAGCATATAGAACATCAAATAAATGGGACCAGAAAAGAAATTAATTTTGTCACATAATTATCAAAACACTAAATGTACAGAGCAAAGAAAGAATATTAAAAGCTGCAAGGGAAAAAGGTCAAGTAACATCCAATGGTAGACCTATTAGAATTCCACCGGACTTCTCAACAGACAGTATTAAAGTCAGAAGATCCTGGTCAGAGGCCATGCAATCTCTAAGAAAACACAACTGCCAGCCCAGGCTACCATAACCAACAAAACGCTCAGTCAACATAGATGGAGAAAATAAAATATTCCAGGACAAACCCAAATTCAAACAGTGTCTATCTACCAATCCAGCCTTACAGAGGATCCTGGAAGGAAAACTCAACACAAGGAAGATACTGGCACCAAAGAAAAGACAAGAAATTAAGCATCTCCCAACAAAGTCAAATGCAGAAAGCTACGAGCACATAAAACCACCTTCAAAAACGAACATGTCAGGAACCAACAGTTCATCTCTCTTTAATATCTCTCAATATTAATGGACTCAACTGACCTATAGAAAGACATAAGCTAACATACTTAAACACAAACAAAATCCAGCATTTTGCTACATACAAGAAACATACGTCAACAACAAAGACAGGCACTATCTCAGAGTAAAAGGATGGGAAAAAGTCTTCCAAGCAAAGGGTCTAAGGAAACAAGCAGGAGGTGCCATTCTAATATCCAATAAAATAGAATGTCAACCAAAAGTTATCAAGTGTGATGAGGAAGGACACGCCATATTCATCAAGGGGAAAATCCACCAAGAGAAAGTCTCAATTCTGAACATCTATGCCCCAAGTGAAAGATCACGCAAATTCATAAAAGAAGCTTTACTAAAACACAAAATTCACATTTAACCCTACACAATAATAAGGCAAAACCCCCAGAATAGTGAAAACTATTCTTAACAATAAAAGAACAGCTGGGGGAATAACCATCCCTGACCTCAAGCTTTACTACACAGCAAGAGTGATAAAAACTGTATGGTATTGGTACCTAGACAGACATGTTAATCAATGGAATAGAATTGAAGACACAGAAAGAAAACCACACACTTACTGTCACTTGATCTTTGACAAAGACACAAAAAATATATAATGGGAAAAAGAAAGCATCTTCAATAAATGGTGTTGGTCTAATTGGCTGTCTGTATTTAGAAGAATAAAAATAGACCCATATTTGTCACCTTGTACAAATCTCTAGTCCAAGTGGATCAAGAACCTCAACATAAAACCAGATACACTGAATCTAATAGAACAGAAAGTGGACAAAAAGTCTTGAACTCATTGGCACAGAGGAAAATTTCCTAAACAGAACTCCAATGGCTCATGTGTTAAGATCAAGAATTGATAATTGGGACCTCATAAAACTGGAAAGTTTCTGTAAGACAAAGGACATAGTCTAGAGGACAAATTGGCAACCTACTGATTGGGAAAAAAAATCTTCACTAACCTCACATCCAATAGAGGGCTAATATCCAAAATATAAATAGAACTCAAGAAGTTAATCACCAAAAAACCAAACAACCCAATCAAAAAATGAGGTATACTGAGAATTCACAACAGAGGAATCTCGAATGACTGAGAAACACATAAAGAAATGCTCAAAGTCCTTAATGATCAGAGAAATGCAAGTCAAAATGACCCTAAGATTCCACCCTACACCAATCAGAATGACTAAAATCAAAACCTTAGGTGACAACACCTGTTGCATGGGGATATGGAGAAAGAACTCTCCTCCATTGCTGGTGGGATTGCAAATTGGTATAACCACTCTGGAAATCAACCTGGAGGTTCCACAGAAAATTGGAAATAGATCTACCCGAAGAACCAGCTATACCACTCTTGGGAACATACCCAAAAGATGCCCGACCATGCCACAGGGGCACCTGTTCCACTATGTTCATAGCGGTCTTATTTGTGATAACCAGAAGCTGGAACAACCTAGATGTCCCAGGACAGAAGAACAGATACAGAAAATGTGGTTCATTTACACAATGGAATAATACTCAGCTACTAAGAAAAAGGGCATCCTGACATTTGAAGACAAGTGGTTGGAACTAGAAAATATCATCCTGAGTGAGGTAACTCAGACCCAAAAGGACATGCATGGTATGCACTCACTGATAAGTGGATATTAGGCAAAAATAAAAAGAATAAGAAAAAAAAAAGAAAAAATCATACAGAATGCACAAGATACAGTTCACAGAATTCAAAAGGCTCAACAGGCTAAAGTACCCAAGTGAGGATACCTCGGTCCCACTTGGGACAGAGAAGAAAGCAGTCACAAGTTTGGAATGAGGGAAGAACTTGGGAGGGAATGTGGACAGGGTGTGGGGAGGAGTCGGGGTAGAGGGGGAACCTGATCTGATATTGGGAGAGGGAAAGGACTGAAGTCCTTAGGGCCAGCAGAAAGGCAACCTCAGGAAATAGGAGGTTGTGGGGGACCCCCTACAATGCACCAGAGACCTGGGTGGTGATAGACTCTTGTTTCTTTTCCCACACCCTTTATATAAGCTGCCATCAGAAGATCTGGCTTAGATTTAAGGCAGGTCTTCTTCTCTCAAATGATTCAATCAAGGAAAATCTTTCACAGTTGTACCTTTCAGTTTGGGTTTTAGGAAATTCCTGATGTAGTCATGTTGACAATTAAGAATATACATCAGAGTTGGTATGTTTTTCCAGACTTTTCCCTAATAAAATAACCTAAAAACCCTAAAAACGTTTTCATCCTAAGAACATATATACAATAGATTTATGTTTTTTTCAACTCACGGAGAGATTTGCACTGACTCACAACTACCCAAGAATTAAAGCTATAGTCACGTGTAGACTAGACTTTTCTTTATTCCTTTTAAAAATATATCAACTTTATAACTTGATCACGCAGTCTTCTGTGTTTTAGGTTCTCATTCATCCCCTCCGGTATATTTTTACTATTTTCAGTCATATTTAGTGTTAGGAAGTTAGAATTGGTTTAGCCCTCAATGTGCTCTTAATTAATTTTTAAATCTAATTTTGATTAATTAATTAATTAATTAAAATGAAACCTATTCTTATGTGGCAGTCTACATGTGCCACAAATGCTGCCTGTGGTTGCAGGGAGTGAGGTCAAATGGCTTTGAAACTAAATCCCCAGTCTCTGTCATTCATTGGTAGAGAGACCTCATCATTCTGCTTCACATATCTCAGTTTTGAATGTGAAATTTTAGTGAATTGGTTTAATCCTACATTAAAGTTGATGGTCATCTCGTAAAGTTCAGAAGATCACAAGATGGAAAACTATAGAATTAATTAACATGAGTAGAAACTTCTACTTCTGTATTGTGATTATGATTTCTGATTTTCTGTTGTTTTATTGTTTTGTAAAATTGAAGACTGTGTCTTATTTTCTTGAAATTTAACACTAAATTTTTAAAGCTGAATATGCTCTCGTAGTCTCATTTTCTTTAGCTTTTTGTCTGACTTTCCTGTTCATGGAACCCCATAAATTCTCACTAAAGTATAAAGAATAACAGCGTCACTAAAATGTCATTAGCATGCAGCTTTGGCAGGTCTGCCTCTAGGTCTTTGACAATGTCAGATGTGCAGAACATATTGCTGCCTCTCTGTTTCATCCAGCTTTCCTGTTCTCCTGCAAGTTCCCGGATCCTCTATAAACTCAGTACGCTTTCTTTGAGACAGTCACTTTTTTTAGGCCACTGAAGAATTGAATGATACCACTCTTGGTATTGACCTCCAGTCAAACTTTATGTGGCTTTTCTTCAATAAAAACAAATATTTTCTAAAGTTTCTAGACATATTTTGATTTTCCATTGGCATTTATTCTGGCAGTAAAGATAATAACAGTAAAAGTACTGGCTTGAGCTTAAAACATTTCCTATTCATTTGTATTATTTCATTCCTTTCACAAGAACAGCCAATGTAGATGGATATTATGCTCTCCACATTTTACAGATTCATTTATTCTATTTTTATGAAACTGTCTTTACAGGAAAGGCTCCAAGATAAATTACAAATGACTTTGGTTATGGTGATGCAACCTGTTACAATGAACAAACTTCCAAACTGAGTTACTTAGCAAAGCAAACATTCTGCTCTTTTTCTTTAGGAAGTCCTTTAACTTTCTAGCGTGAGGCTACAAAGATCACTGGTAGTGACATGGTAAAAAAAGAAGTAGATGCAAGTCCCCTTTGCTACTTAAACCCCAAAGTGGACTGACCAGATGGCTCAGCACAACCCAGTGACCTGAGTTCAATCAGTGAAACATGTAAAGGCAGAAGGAGAAAAATGAATTTTCAGAGTTGGTCTCTAAGCTACACACATAGGCTTCGCACAACCACCCATATTCACTCATCATGTACCTATATACAGTAACAATAACATCAGTAATATTTAAACATTATGACTTGTCTCACTGTGTTCACATTGGTGATATAACCTGCCTTTTAGGAAATATAAACAAAGTTGAGTAGTCCTTTCCTAGGCACAACCCTTCTTTGTGGAAGTGTAATCCTGGTAGAGCAGTCAGCTATCTATGAGGTAAATAATGTTTCCATCAGTGCACATAAGGACCTCCCTACATGAGAAGATGTTTGCAGCCAAATCTGAATGAAAATTTCTCCTTATTGTACTCAGGATTTTGAGCTCCAGTTTAAGATAACTTGGTAGAACAGCTTTAAAAACATTCAATCCTAGATTTTAAAGGATTCATATTACCCCCCCCCTTTAAAAATACAGCTAAAATCAATATCATCAATTGAATGAGAACACATTATTCTTTCTTTTTTATTGAATATTGTATTTACTTACATTTCAAATGTTTTCCCCTTTCCAAGTTTTACATCTAGAAATCTCCTATTCCATCCTCCCTCTCCCCGCTTCTACAAGGGTGCTCCCCATCACTCCTGCCTACCTGCCCTGGCATTCCCCTACACTGGGGTATTGAGTCTTTCCAGGACCAAGTGCCTCTCTTCCCATTCATGCCTGGCAAGGCCATTCTCTGCTACATATGGAGGTGGAGCCATGGATCCCTCTATGTATATTCTTTGGTTGGTGGTTTAGGCCTTGGCACCTCATGGGGGTTTGATTGGTTGAAATTATTGTTCTTCCTAAGGATTGCAAAACCCTTGAGCTCCTTCAGTAGTTTCCCTGACTCTGCCACTGGGGACCCTGTGCTCAGTCCAATGACTGGCTTCAAGCATCTGCCTCTGTATTTGTCAGGCTCTGGCAGAGCTTCTCAGGAGACAGCTATATCAGGCTTCTGTCAGCAAACACATCTTGGCATTAGCAATAGTGTCTGGGTTTGTTGTCTGTATAGTGATGGAACCCCAGGTGGGGCAGTCTCTGGATGATCTTTCCTTCAGTCTTTGTTCCTCCTTCTAAGAATGACTGAAGCATCTATACTTTTGTCTTCCTTCTTCTTGAGTTTCATGTGATCTCTGAATTGTTTCTTGGGTATTCTGAGGTTTTGGGCTAATATCTACTTACCAGTGACTGCATACCACGTGTGTTCTTTCATGAGTGGACTATCTCACTCAGGATGATATTTCCAAATTCCACCCTTTTGCCTAAGAATTTCATGAATTCATTGTTTTTAATAGTGCAATTTTCTTCCACTGTGGAAATGTACCAAATTTTCTGTATCCATTCCTCTGTTGAAGGACGTCTGGGTCCTTTTCAGATTCTGGCTACATAAATAAGGCTGCTGTGAGCAAAGTGGAACATGTGTCATTGTTATATGTTGGAATATCTTTTGGGTATATGCCCAAGAGTAGTATAGATGGATCCTCAGGTAGTCCAATTTTCTGAGGAACCGCCAAACTGATTTCCAGGATGGTTGTACCAGTTTCCAATCCCACCAGCAATGGAGGAATGTTCCTCTTTCTCCACATCCTTGCCAGCATCTGCTGTCACCTGATTTTTTTTTTATCTTAGCCATTCTGACTGATGTGAGGTGGAATCACAGGGTTGTTTGATTTGCATTTCCGTGATGACTAAAAATGTTGTACACTTCTTTAGGTGATTCTCAGCCACTTGGTATTCCTCAGTTGAGAATTCTTTGTTTAGCTCTTTACCATACTTTTAATAGGGTTATTTGATTCTCTGGAGTCTAACTTTATGAGTTCTTTGTATATAGTGTATATTAGCCCTCTATCAAATGTAGGGTTGGTAAAGATCTTTTCTCAATTTGTTGGTTGCCTTTTTGTCCTATTGACAGTGGTCTTTGCCTTATAGAAGCTTTGCAATTTTATATCCTATTTGTCGATTGTTGATCTTATAGCACAAGCCATTGGTATTCTGTTAAGGAAAATTTCCCCTGTGCCCATGTGTTTGAGGCTCTTCCCCATCTTCTCCTCTATTAGTTTGAGTGTATCTGGTTTATGTGGATGTGGTTGGACTCGAGATTTGTTCAAGTCCAGCTGGACTTGAGCTTTGTACAGGGAGATAAGAATGGATTGATTTGCATTCTTTTACATTCTGAACTCTAGTTGAATCAGGACCAATTGTTGAAAATGCTGCCTTTTTCCCACTGGATGGTTTTAGCTCCTTTGTCAAAGACCAAATGACCATAGGTGTGTTGGTTCATTTTTGGGTATGTAATTCTGTTCCATTGATCTACCTGCCAGTCTCTGTACCAATACCATGCAGTTTTTATGCCTATTGCTCTGTAATATAGCTTGAGGTCAGGGATGGTGTATCCCATAGAAGTTCTTTTATTGTTGAGAATAGTTTTCACTAACCTGAGTTTTTGTTATTCCAAGTGAATTTGCAAATTGCTCTTTCTAATTTTAAGAGGAAATGAGGTAAAATTTTGATGGGGCTTGCATTGAATCTGTAGATTGCTGTAGGCAAAATGGCCATTTTTACTACCTTAATCCTGCCAATCAGTGAGTGTGGGAGTTCTTTTTAACTTCTGAGGTCTTCTTCAATTTCTTTCTTTAGAGACTTGAAGTTCTTGTCAAACAGATCTTTCACTTGCTTGGTTAGAGTCACACCAAGGTATTTTTTATTAGTTGTGACTATTATGATGGGTGTCTATATAAAGATTCCACAAAACCGAGAGCTAGTTCTTCGAGAAAATCATCAAGATAGATAAACCTTTAGCCATTCTAACCAGAGGACATAGAGACAGTATCAAAATTAACAAAATCAGAAATGAAAAGGGTGACATAACAACAGAAACCGAGGAAATACAAAAAACCATCAGATCCCACTACAGAAGCCTATACTCAACAAAGTGGAAAACCTGGATGAAATGGATAACTTTCTTGACAGATACCAGATACCAAAGTTAAATCAGGATCAGATAAACCATCTAAAGTGTCCCATAACTCCTAAAGAAATAGAAGCAGTCATTAGAAGTCTCCCAACCGCAAAAGACCCAGGAGCAGATGCTTTTAGTGCAGAATTCTACCAGACCTTCAAAGAAGACTTAGTATCAATACTCTTCAAACTATTACACAAAATAGAAACAGAACAAATACTACCCAATTTGTTCTATGAAGCAACAGTTACACTGATACCAAAACCACACAAAGACCCACAAAAGAAAGACAACTTCAGTCCATTTTCCTTATGAATACAAATGTAAAAATTACTCAATAAAATTCTTGCAAATGAATTTAAGAAAATGATCATTCACCACAATCAAGTAGGCTTCATCCTAGGGATGCAAAGATGGGTCAATATATAGAAATCTATCAATGTAATCCACAATATAAACAAACTTAAAGAAAAAAAATAAGTACCTGATCATTTCATTAGATGATGAGAAAGCATTTGACAGAATTCAAGACCCCTTCATGATACAAATCTTGGAAAGATCAGGAATTCAAGGCTTATACCTAAACATAGTAAAAGCAATACACACTAAACCAGTAGTTAACATCTAACTAAATGAAAGTTGAAGCAATCCTATTAAAATCACAGAGCAGAAAAGACTGCTTACTCTCTCTCTATCTGCTCAATATAGTACTAGCTAGAACACTTAGACAACAAAAGGAGGTCAAAGTGATACAAATTGTAAAGGAAGAAGTCAAGATATCACTATTTTCAGGTGACATGATAGTATATTTAAGTAACTCCAAAATTCCACCAGATTACTCCTACAGCTGATAAACAACTTCAGCAAAGTCGCTGGATATAAAATTAACTGACACAAATCCGTAGCTCTCCTCTACTCAAAGGATAAACAGGCTGAGAAAGAGATTGGGGAAACATTTTTCTGGCTTTAATAGCCTTGCAATGAAAAATATTTCTTGTGCATTGGGGCTACTTAATTTTCTCCTGCAATCTGATACCATATGCTGTTTGTGGTTGTCTGTGACATCTCCTGACATGGATATATGGAAGGGTTTTTGTTTCACTTTATGAATGTGCAGTAACTTTGTGGGGGTGGGGAAACAGAGATTAGTTTAAAATTATTTGTTTGTGAGTTTTTCAGAGACATGAAGCCAATGGAATTTTGGATGGATGAGTGGAGCAAGAGCAGAGACACATAACATAGAGGGTAGATGATCCTTTGATCCTTGAGTTTTGAGATTCTAACCTGATACCCCAACTGTAAACAAACAAACTTCAAAAGTCAAAGATGCATATAACATCTATTAAAACGCTCATGAAGCAAAGAAAAGTTAAATCATCAAACATTGGTAGATCTGTCTCTCTCTGTTCTAACTGGTGTGTTTATGTGTATGTGTATGGTTTTCTAGAACAATTGAGTTAGGCAGAAATGCAGAAATGCAGGTTACAAAGTTCCCTCAAGAGATTTTGTAAGCTGAAGATTGTAAGATATGAATAAAATGGCTCAGTTCAAATTCATAAGCATCAGACTCAAAGATGACTACACCATCATTACACTGAAGACTGAAGGCTAAAGACCTAAAACCCACAGGAGAATGTTCACAAACCTTAAAGGTTGAAGAGCCAGGAGTCTAAGGGTGGACAAGAAGGATTCCTTATGACATCAGAGAGAGAGAGAGAGAGAGAGAGAGAGAGAGAGAGAGAGAGAGAGAGAGAGA
>NC_034600.1:16114577-16115618 GCF_900095145.1 Mus pahari
CAAGACCAAGGGGCCTCTCTTCCCAGTGATGGCCAATTAGGCCATCTTCTGCTACATATGCAGCTAGAGACACAAGCTCAAGGGGTACTGGTTAGTTCATACTGTTGTTCCACCGACAGGGTTGCAACCCCTTCAGCTCCTTGGGTACTTTCTCTAGCTCCTCCATTGGGGACTCTGTGTTCCATCCAATAGCTGGTTGTGAGCATCCACTTCGGTGTTTGCCAGGAACTGGCATAGCCTCACAAGAGGCCGCAATATCAGGGTCCCTTCAGCAGAATCTTGCTGGCATGTGTATTAGTATCTAGGTTTGGTGGCTGATGATGGGATGGGATGGGTGGCTGATCCCGGATGGGGTAGTCTCTTTCATCTTAGCTCTAAATTTTGTCTCTGTACCTATATCCTTTCATGAGAATTTTGTTCCTTATTCTAAGGAGGAATGACATATCCACAAGCTGGTCATCCTTCTTGGTTTTCTTGTGTTTTGCATAATGTATCTTCGGTATTCTAAGTTTCTAGGCTAATATCCGCTTATCAGTGAGTGCATATCTAGTGACTTCTTTTGTGATTGGGTTACCTCACTAAGGATGATACCCTCCAGATACATCCATTTGGCCAAGAATTTCATAAATTCATTGTTTTTAATAGCTGAGTAGTACTACATTGTGTAAATGTACCAGTTTCTGTATCCATTCCTCTATTGAGGGACATCTGGGTACTTTCCAGCTTCTTGCTATNATAAATAAAGCTGCTATAAACATAGCAGAGCATGTGTCCTTATTACCAGTTGGAAGATCTGGGTATATGCCCAGAAGAGGTATTGTTGGGTCCTCCGGTAGTACTATGTCCAATTCTCTGAGGAACAGCCAGACTGAATTACAGAGTGGTTGTACAAGCTTGCAATCCCACCAGCAATGGAGGAGTGTTCCTCTTTCTCCACAACCATGCCAGCATCTGCTGTCACCTGAATTTTTAATCTTAGCCATTCTGACTGGTGTGAGATAGAATCTCAGGGTTGTTTTGATTGGCATTTCCCTGATGACT
>NC_034600.1:16118460-16187669 GCF_900095145.1 Mus pahari
GTCTTGGTTTCTGTTAGTAAGATTCCTATGTTTGCCTTTTGCCATCTGGTGATCTCTGGAGTTAGTTGTTATAGTTGTCTCTGGTTGGAGCTTGTTCCTCCTGTGATTCAGTTAACCTCTGTCAGCAGTACTGGGAGTCCAGTTTTCTCCTGAGTCTCAGCGGTCAGATTACTCTCTGCAGGGAATCTCTCTTCTAGCAGGGAAGTGCACAGAGGGCTGGCGTTCAGATCTGCCTCCTTGCCGAAGATGTAGGCCCCCAACATGGCCTGTGCCAGAAGATGTGTTCCCTCTATAGATTATTCACTCACCTGCACAGTCTAGCCACTGAGGGACCCTGGACACAATAAGAC
Organism: Mus pahari; assembly: GCF_900095145.1. Taxonomy (NCBI): domain Eukaryota; kingdom Metazoa; phylum Chordata; class Mammalia; order Rodentia; family Muridae; genus Mus; species Mus pahari. Next base: position 16,118,811 of record NC_034600.1, read on the forward strand.
TCTCTCACCTGCTCTGGCAGATAGAGCCCTCACAGGTGGCCACCTTTCCTCTGGCAAGGAAGGTGCCCAAATTTCTGGAGCTCAAAATAGAGTTTGCCCCAGAAGTTTGGTTGCTTCTATCTGTCCTGAAGCTGTGTAGCTTCTGCGGTCCACACTCTTGCCAGTGCAGATTGGAGCCCAGAAGCTGTGTCACTTCTCCAGGCCGCCCTCTAAAGGGCAGTGGACCGGAGCAAAGATGGTTCTCCTTCTGGCTCAGGCCAGGAGACTGCTACCGGGTGGACACCCCTCCTCGGGCAGGAAAGGTGCAGGGTGAAGGTTCAGGCCAGGAGACTGCTCCAGGGCAGACACCCCTCCTTGGGCAGGAAAGGCGCTGGTTGACTGGAACCAGAAACGGGCTCCTTCCCAGAAGCTGTGATGCCTCTCCAATCTGCCCTCTCCCCGGCAGTGCACCGGAACCATTTAATTATTAATACAGCAGAAGAAAAGCTTTAAAGAGTTATAGACTTTGTCCTTTTTCCCTTGTGTGGGATAGGAAACAATTACAAATACATTGAACAAATATATTATTTTTTATGCCTGGCTTTATATCTTAATTTGAAGGAGAACATGGTGAATTAATAAAAATAGATGTAATAAAATTGATATGTTCTATGAAATTAGTTCCAAGTAAAGCTATGAACGAGCCAGTTGTTAAACTTGGCACTGCTGTTATATATCTTTAAAAGTATTTTTTATTTTCCAGAGTTGTTGTGTACGTTTGCAATCCAACCAACAATGGAGGAGTGTTCCTCTTTCTCCATATCCTCTCCAACATGTGCTGTCACCTGAAGTTTTGATCTTAGTCATTCTGATTGGTGTAAGGTGGAATCTCAAGGTCTCTTTGATTTGTATTTCTATGATCACTAAGGACATTGAACATTTCTATGGGTACATCTGAGCCATTCGGAATTCTTCAGTTGTGAATTCTCGGTTTAGTTCTATACCCCATTTTTTGTTTTTTGTTTTTTTTTTGTTTTTTTTGTTTTTTGTTTTTTTTTTTTTGTGTGTGTGTGTGTGTGTGTGATTAACTTCTTGAGTTCTATATATATTTTGGATGTTATCCCTCTATTGGATGTGAGGTTAGTGAAGATCTTTTCCCAATTATAAGTTGCCAATTTATCTTATTGATTATGTCCTTTGCCTTACAGAAGCTTGTACGATTCATGAGGTCCCATTTATCAATTCTTGATTTTGGCACATGAGCCATTAGAGTTCTGTTTAGGAAATTTCCCTCTGTGCCAAGAGTTCAAAGCTTTTTTCCTCTTTCTCTTCTATTAGATTCACTGTATCTGGTTTTATGTTGAGGTTCTTGATCCTCTTGGACTTGAGCTTTGTACTAGGTGACAAATATGGGTCTATTTTCATTCATTTCTATATAGACAGCCATTTATTGAAGATGTTTTCTTTTTTCCCATTATACATTTTTTTGTGTCTTTGTCAAAGATCAGGTGACAGTAAGTGTGTGGTTTTCTTTCTGTGTCTTCAATTCTATCCCATTGATCAATGTGCCCGTCTCTGTACTCATACAGTTTTTTATCACTATTGCTGTGTAATAAAGCTTGAGATCAGGGATGGTGATTCCTCCAGCTGTTCTTTTATTGTTAAGAATTGTTTTCACTGTTCTGAGTTTTTGTCTTTCTAGATGAATTTGAGAATTGCTCTTTCCATGTCTTTGAAGAATTGTGTTGGGATTTTGAGGGGGATTGCATTGACTCTATAGATTACCTTTGGTAGGATGACCATTTTTACTATGTTAATTCTGCCAATCCATGAGCATGGGACATCTCTCCATTTTTTGAGATTTTCTTCAATTTCTTTCTAGAGACTTGAAGTTATTCTCATACAGGTATTTTACTTATGTGGTTAGATCTACCCCAACATATTTTATATTATTTGTGGCTAATGTGAAGGAAGTTGGTTCCCTAATTTCTTTCTCAACATATTTATCCTTTGTATAAAGGAAATCTAATTTATTTGAGTTAATTTTATATCCAGCCACTTTGCTGAAGGTGTTCATCAGCTGGAGAAGTTCTCTGGTAGAATTTTTGGGGTCACTTATGTATACTATCATATCATCTGCAAAAATAAATAAATAAATAAATAAATAAATAAATAAATAAATAAACTTTATTTTTTTATTTGCCAATTAGTATCACCTTGATCTCATTTTGCTGTCTTATTGTTCTAGCTAACAATTCAAGTACTATATTGAATAGATATGGGGAGAGTAGGCATCCTTGTCTTGCCCCCGATTTCAGTGGGATTGCTTCAAGTATGTCTCCATTTAATTTGACATTGGCTGTTGGTTTGCAGTAAATTGCTTTCATTATGTGTATGTATGGGCCTTCACTTCCTGGTATCTCCAATACTTTTAACATGAAGGGGTCTTTTATTTTTTCAAATGCTTTTCAACATCTAAGGAGAAGATCATGTGACTTTTTTCTTTAAGTTTGTTTATATAGTGGATTACATTATTTGGATTTTCCTATTTAAACCAACCTTGCCTACCTGGGATGAAGCCCACTTGATCTGGGTGATTGATGCTTTTAATGTGTTCTTGGATTCTGTTTCTAAGTATTTAATTGAGTATTTTGCATCAATATTCATAAATGAGATTGGTCTGAAATTTTCTTTTTTCGTTGGGTCCTTGTGTGGTTTAGGTATCAGAGTAATTGTGGCTTCATGGAACAAGTTAGGTAGTGTTCTTTCTGTTTCTATTTTCTTATTTTCTGGAATAGTTTGAGGAAAATTGGTATCAGATCTTCTTTGGAGGTATGGTACAATTCTGCACTAAAACCATCTAGCCCTGTTTTTTTTTTTTTTTTTTTTTTTTTTTTTTTTTTGTCGAGAGGCTTTTAATGACTTCTATTTCCTTGATATGGGCCTGTTTAGATAGTTTATCTGCTCTTGATTTAACTTTGGTATGTGGTATCACTCTATAAAACCATCCATTTCATCTAGACTTTCCAGTTCTTCAGATAATTGGAAGTAGATCTACCTGAAGACCCAGCTATACCACTTTTGGGAATATACCCAAAAGATGCCCCACCATGCCACAGGGTCGTGTGTTCCACATAGTGGAAAATGTGGTTCACTTACACAATGGAATAATACTCAGCTATTAAGAATGAGGACATCCTGAGTTTTGCAACAAATAGAAGGAACTAGAAAATATTATCCTGAGTGAGGTAACTCAGACCCAAAAGCACATTCAAGGTACTCAGTAATAAGAGGATATTATCCAAAACAAACAAACAAACAAAAAACAAAAACATATAGAATACCCAAGATACAGTACACAGAACTGAAAAAGGTCAACAAGCTGAAGTGCCCAAGTGAGGAAGCCTCAGTCCCACTTTGGAGAGAGAAGAAAGCAATCACAAGTGAAGATGGAGGGGGGAACTGGGAGGGAAAGTAGACAGTGGGGCATTGGGGGAGAGGGTAATCTTATCTGGAATTGGGTAAGGGAAAAGGACTGAAAAACTGAGGGCCAGCTGAAAGAATGGAAACAGGCAACCTCAGGAAATAGGAGGTTGGGGGGAATCCTCCAGAAAATGCCAGAGACCTGGGAGGTAAGAGAATCCCAGGAATCAAAGGGAGGGACCTTAGATGAAATGCCTGACAGTTGGGAGAGGGAGCTAATAAAGCCTACCTTCAGCAGGAAGACAGGGATTCAAGTGAGGGATGGAGTTGCCATCCCACAGTCACATCTCTGACACTTAATTGTCCTGTCTCAAAGAATTACAGGGAAATGGAGAAGAGTCTGAGGAAAAGAAGGTCCAGAGACAGGCTCAAAGTGGGATCCAGCTCAAGGGGTGGTCCCAAGGCCTGACACTATTACTGAGGCTATGGAATGCTCACTAAAAGAATCTATCATGACCGCTTTCCGAAAGACCGAACAAGCAGCAGAAAGAGTCAGATGAAGATATTTGCACCCTATCAATGGACAGAAGCACCTGACGACCCCTTTTGTTGTATTAGGGAAGGCAGAAAGAAGCTGAGGAGAAGGGCGACCCTATAGGAGGACCAGACTCTCAATTAATCTGAACCCCCAAGATCTCTCAAACACTGGACCACCAAACAGACAGCATTCACCCGGTGATATGAGGCCGCCATATGATAGAGTAGTAGACTTCTAGATCTCTGTCCATTCAGAGATGAGCCACCTAGCCCTTTAGAGAATGGAGGCCCCAGGGAGTATAGAAGTCAGGTGGGGGTGGGGGATGAGGGCATCCATATGGAGACAGGGGTGGTGGGGACAAGGTATGAGATGTGGAACAGTTGGATGGTGGATTGGGGTAGCGGGGAATGGAATACGGAGTGTAAAAAATTTAATTAATTAAAAAAATAAACTTACAAAAACCAAAAGAGTATTTTTTCTTGCTAATATGCCCATTTTTCAATTACTTCTCAGGCTCATTTATGCAAATACTTTAATAGGTATTTCTGTGTCTTTTCCTTTCAAATTTTATCTGGAAACCTTCTTTTGCTGATCAAGTAATTAATACAATATTATAAATTTACTAGCATAGTTGCTTATTGTATTGTTGGTATTTTCTGTGGAGGTAAAAAGTCTTAAAAATAAGACATTACATATAGATGGAGGAATTTAGAAGTCACTATGTAGTGAATATATTTGCATGTACAGAATCATAGCAAGTATTCTTCAAATCATATCTACTTACTGTTTTATAATAGCTATTCTGTGAATACTAAACACATTGAATTCATATAACAGAAATGATTGACTTGCTAATTGGAAATGAAATTTATTAATTATTAGTATGGTTTTCATTTTTAAAATAATTTCATGCACAGTTTTTCATGTTTTCTCAGTAACCAGGTAGGAAGGAACATACAGTTTTACATCTCAGAAATGAAAGAATAGTCTCAGAAAGGTTAATAGATTTATTCAAGGTAGCCCAAACATTACATGATGAAAAACAAGAAGAGAACTACATGTTTATGAACATCTGGCTTGGTAATTGTTCCATCATTGTTATTGTTAGTTAAGATAGAAAGTGATAGAATATATACAGAAAGCAGTAGACTCAGAAGGACACCTCAGGCTAAGATTCTTATATAACTAGATTTCTATAGTACAAAGCAAAAGAGGAAATTTATATTTTTAAAAAGAGGTAAAATACCAGATTTATTTAGAGAAGGATTCTCTAGTTGAAAAAAAAATATTGTAGTCTTTATACTGGAATATGCTCATGGTTATGGCTTTTTATATATCTACACTAGAGCTGCAGAAATGTGAAGGAAGAAGATATAAATGAAAAGGTAGGGAGATGATTGAACAGTAAGATACAGAGAAACAAAGACTTCTCTGCATTTTGTTAGCATGAAGTCAATATCTCTTGCTCTGCTAACAGTACCCAAATATATTATTGGGAATTCACTTCTCTCCAGTTCTATATTCATGTATACATGAATTATATGAGGCTGAACAGATCATCTATGTCACCCTCTCCAAGGTTCAGGGAATATTGTAGAAAAGAGAACAGAAAGAACAGAAGACCTGAAAGATATGAATGTATTATATAAATATATCATCTGGATATGACAGAGTCATTGTACCTGTGAAGTCACTGCACATGTATATCCAGTACACAACCTGCATTAGACTTGGACCACCACGGAATGTAGAAAGGCTTATGAAGTACTATCCCTCTCTGAAGAAGTACTGATAATTAATGGTCCTTGGATAATGGGTGTCATATTCTTTAGTAGAATAGGCAATGATAAGTTGGTTTTGCTTTAGGAAATAAATTACTACCTATGTTTATGTAAGTAAGCCCCAGCTAAAACACATGGGTCACAAGCAAAGACATGAATGTAGAAGGGATACTTCTTGGAAGAACATTTAAAGTGAGTAAAGGGGGAATCATAGAGGATAATAGGTGTTGAAAGTAACTAAAATCCATTGTATACTTGTATGTAGATATTAAAGAATATAAAATAAATGTCAAAAATTCTTGGTTAATCTCAATGCATAGGAATAATCTGGTAATTTTTTTGAGCTGTAAATATAAGCTGTAGAAATGCATTTATATAATTACCATAGGCATGAAGGTTGTATAAAATACATATTTGCTACATAAACTGCAAAGTTTTACAATATCTCAACTCAATAATTGTATTTAAGAGCATTAAAATTATAATTTTCCTTGTAAACTTCCTAGAATATTATGTAACATACAACTTTAAAATGTTTAATAAATCTTGTGTAAACTAAGATAATTAATTCTGTCTTCATGGAGTGCCTATGGATTTAGTGAGTTCTGTAGGATGAGGATGTATTCAGTACACACTTATAAAAATGTAGATTCTTCATAATATCTACTGTCAGACAAGGATTGTGGTGTATGCCTGCAAGGCAGAGGCAAGAGAACAGCATAATGTGCCAGTCAACTTTAAACAATAGATAGATAGATAGATAGATAGATAGATAGATAGATAGATAGATAGATGATAGATAGATAGATAGATAGATAGATAGATAGATAGATAGATNTAGATAGATAGATAGATAGATAGATAGATAGATAGATGATAGATAGATAGATAGATAGATAGATAGATAGATAGATAGATAGATAGATAGATGATAGGTAGATAGATAGATGATAGGTAGGTAGGTGGATAGATAGATAGATAGATAGATAGATAGATAGATAGATAGATAGATAGATAGATAGAGACAGAAAGAAGTAAATTCAGAATAAGAGGTGCTGAGTGTCTTAGTCAGGGTTTCTATTCCTGCACAAACATCATGACCAAGAAGCAGTTGGGGAGAAAAGGGTTTATTCAGCTTACATTTCCACATTGCTGTTCATCACTGAAGAAGTCAGGACTGGAACTCAAGCAGGTCAGGGAGCAGAAGCTGATACAGAGGCCATGGAGGGATGTTCTTTACTGGCTTGCTTCCACTGACTTGCTCAGTCTGCTCTCTTATAGAACCCAAGACTACCAGCCCAGAGATGGCACCACCCACAAGGGACCTCTTCCCCTTGATCACTAATTGAGAAAATGCCCTGCAGCTGGATCTCATAGGGGCATTTCCCCAACTAAAGCTCCTTTCTCCGTGATAACTCCAACTGTGTCAAGTTGACACAAAATTAGCCAGTACAATTGACCCATTGTCAACTTGACACACAAACACATCACTAGTAAGCCTCAACTGGGCAGTGGTGGTGCACCCCTTTAATCCCAGCACCAGGGAGACAGAGGCAGGCAGATTTCTGAGTTCAAGGTCAGCCTTGTCTACAAAGTGAGTTCCAGGACAGCCAGGGCTATACAGAGAAACTCTGTCTCAAAAAACGAAACAAAAAAATTAAATATTCTTATAAAAGACTATAGATAAATGAGACAGACTAGATAAATCTTAGACAATGGCTAAAATATAAACCAATTTATTTTAACATGAAATATGAAGGAAAGAGGTATAATTAGACAATTGCCCCTTGAGGTAAAATAGCAATTTATACCTCTTAGTAACATAATTTATTGTGGCTCTAGAAGTTAAATATCGAAATTTGGTGAACATTTTTAAAGGATAAAGGGAAGTGTTTAATAAGGAAGGGTGAGTAAATAGTCAGACTTATCTGTATGAAAAGAGGAATGCAAAGTGAATGGTGCCCTGAGAAGCATTTGTAACAGTGTGACAGTGTTCTCTCAATAACTGAAAGACCAACCCTTTAATTATTCCATGGTATCTTATTATAGATGGATACCATGAAACAATCTGACTCATATTTTATTTTTAGATGTTTATATTATATTCTTTTGATAATGTCCTTGCATTATTTATGACCAATTCTTAGATATAGATATGAAAGTGGAGTGGTAGGTTAAAGTTTAAGAATACCTTAAAAGCATTTGAAATATAGTATAAAGTTGACTTCAAGATTCAGACTTTATGTTATATGATTTTCTTCAATCAAGTTAATATAAACATTTTGAGCACAGTTGAAAGTAACTCATGATGTTTGAAGGGTAAATGTATTAAGTGTGCTTGGACTTAGAGATATTATAATTTATAATGGAATACTATAGTGCAATAACTTTAAAATATGGGAAGTGTCTATATTTAGTATAGAGTGGAGTGAATGCAATCAGTTCTCTAGGACCCTTCAATAGGCATTATTCTTTTGTTTTGTTTTGTTTTGTTTTTGTTTGTTTTTTGGTTTTTGGTTTTTGAGACAGTGTTTCTCTGTATAGCCCTGGCTGTCCTGGAACTCACTCTGTAGACCAGGCTGTTCTCAAACTCAGAAATCTGCCTGCCTCTGCCTCCCAAGTGCTGGAATTAAAGGCATGCACCACCACGCCTGGTTCATTCACTTTTGTTTTGTTTTAGTTTTGGTATGAACATAAACACAAACCTTTTAATACTTCAAGTTTTACCTTGGTTATCTATTCTGACCCTCCTGTCCTTTTGTCTGTGGCTACTGCTGATCTCAATATCTCCCTCTTTTTGGGGGCAGTCTCTCTGTAGTCTAGGCTGGGCTCACACCAGAGTTCTTTTTTCTCTGATCATGTATTATTGGCATGCTCCACCGTGGCTTGTGATACTCTTCTGAAGTCGGAGCTAACATTTCCTAGATGTCTGCAAATCCCAAGTCATGAATGAAATATCTATGTCTATAAAAATGGTGCTAAGCAATATGAAAGAAAATCTTTAGAGGAGGAGTAAATGCTTACAAACATTACTTTAGCTATATTAGGGGAAAGAAGAGAAACAGACATACTCTTTTCTGAACAGTAGAATTATCAGCAGGTTCCTTGTGTGGACTTATCTATTTTTTTAAAACTTCCAATCTATTTGTGATAAAAGCTAAAAATCATTTCACATATACCCTACATTTCTTCACAAAGAAGCAAATAAACAACTAGGGCTAGATGTAAAGCTATTTCTTTGATATTATGCTTATTAATCTCTTTCTATAGGTAGAATATATAAATTTGAAATAGCCATTGTATCTAATATAAAAATAAAAGAGCTTTTATACACTGATGTTGATGTGAAATCTACTTTAAGCAACTGCGTGACTCCATCATGCTCATTAAATTTAAGATCGAAAATACATACTGTATGTATACCAAAAATAAAAATAAAAAAAAATAAAAGGAATAACCCAGTGAAGAAATGAAGAAACAATAGAAGTCATATGGAATTCCAAAGCACAGAGAGGAAAACCAACCAAGAATCTGCAAGTATGGAGACCATGCAACTAGTCATCTGAGACGTGCATGTAAGTGGAGATGACCTTCATTGTTGCTGGAAAAGGTCTTGATGTACATTTAGAACTGAAGATGTACATATGAACTGAAGAATTTAGAAAATATTTGTAAATAAACATAGTATGTATAATGAACATTTTAAGTTCATATTTATTATTTTCCTAATGCTTATACTAAATCAAAATTTAATTGTGTCCATAGCTATGGAACAATTTCTAATCTTCTTTTAACAATCTTTTCAAATATAATATTTAGTACTTCTCATTACATTTTAATATAAATGTTAATTATACCATGGCTTACAGTATAAAATGGTCAATGAGAGGAGCATAAAAATGAAATATTTAAATATAATTCACACAAGTAAAATTTTTTATGCCACCATAAAGAATTCAGATTTCAAGAAATATTCATGATAATATTAAATAAAATATAAATGCAAATATGACAAGAGGCGCAACTTGAATATGAGGAAAATATACACTAGAAAAGGACAGAATCGATCCAAAAGTGAATTTACATTTATTTGAAGCTTATATAATAGTAGTTTTAAGTTAACTATTTATAGTTTTTTGAGTTTTCCAAACAATTTTTTTAATTTGATATTTCCATAAAGATAAATATCTGTTTTAAATACAAACAAAAACTAAATATTCTTCTCTGGATGAAAGTAACTCATCTGCAAAATTATATACTACTCAAATTTCAGAGTACTCAATAAGGCAAGAAAAATTAATTTTATTTTATGGTACAGAGGTTCAAAATTAGAGTCATGCTTTGTGTTTTTGATGTGAATATTTCTCATATTGGCACCACAGCAGAATGTACACTACTTTGCATTTTTAGTTCATTTCTCTTAGCATTACCTGACCTTATGCTTGATTTACATAATTTAAATGATTCTTTTGAGTGGCATGCAGTTGCATAATTATTCTTTTAATTGCAGTTATTAACTTGTTTGTATAATAGCAGATAATTTGAATAGATCATTTCACCTTTTAAATTTTGCAGCTTCATAAGCAATATAGAGAAAACTATATCAAAATGTTAAAATTATAATGGCAGACATAACGAGAACTATTGAGAAGCCTTTACAGTGATAGGCTTGTCTTTCTCCTCTACACGCACAGAGGAAATGCTGTTCTAGTTAAGTATGAAAATAAAGTACTATTTATCTGTTATAGTTTTTGTAAGTTGTAGAAAATCATTCACCAAAAAAGCATGAATAAGTAAACAAAAGTAAAGCATGTTAAGTTGCTTGACAATATTAGACAGAATGCACTTTTTCTTATCTTAATAAAGAATTTTCCTTTATATGAAAAACTGAGAACCAAATGATGTATTAGTAAAACAGATCAGCTCAACTCCAGGTAAATATATAACAATCGTATTCAAATTTAAATGGATGCTGATTGTATTTTCATTCCTGCAGTTCTCTACATGCAACAATCTTCGCTTCTATTAATCCTTAAAATTAAAATTGCTATCCATTATTTTCACTTCCAGATTTATTAACACAAACGGAAAGTTGTTAAAAAATGGTAGCATTTATCAAGCTAAATTTTCGTAATTATTTTCCAAATAGACTAGCACTAAGGTTTGTGGAGACAAGGCAAATGTCAAATCCCCCACAAGGAATGGAAGATGGTTCTTTAACTTATGATTCAGAGTCTAGAGAGCTAAGTCTGGGATGTTATAGTTATCTTGTCTTCCTATAATTAACTAATACTTCGTAAATATACCTGCAATTTTACATAAGGAAGCACTTGCTCTACTGCCACAATTGTATGTGTTAAAGAGGTAGTCTAGGTATAGATGGCCGAGATATATCCTACTCACAAAGAGCTTGTATTTTCACTTTCTACCTGATGGCTTTGTATATTCAATTTTTCTGCAAATAAAAACAATATTGACTCATTGTAAGCAACAAAATGTGGCACATAGATAATTCTCCCCGAAGGACCAGGTAAGGGCAGGTGAGAGGAGTTTAATAAAAGGTGGAAGATTAAGGTTTAACAGGAACATTTGGAGCCCTGAGTCAAAATTAGAAAAATCCCCAGCGTAATGCTCAGCTGTGGTTTTTTGTGATGGTCTCCATTTTCTGTAAAGATATTTGTTTGTTGTTTTTTGTTTATTTATTTACTAACTTATTTTTGCTGAGGGGTGGTAGCTATGTTTATTTGTGGGTGTAAGATACAATTTATTACCTAGTAAGGAATCATTATACTATAGAAAAGTGGCAGTAGGTATTCTTTTAAGATCCATGACCTCACTAGCCCCATGTAATGGCTTATGTTTCTGGTACTGTTATGCCAGTTTTGGAATCATTCTTGAACCCCGAAATACCACCAAGGAGTCAATTCTGATGAAATCACACTAGAGACTTTATTCAAGCTCGAGCTTGGGCTCACCCACCATTTTTGGTGCAACAGGACAGGAGGTTGAAACCCCTTGCTCTCAGCTGGACAAGGTTATATAGAAAATGGTGAGCAAGCAAGAGGGTGACTAACCTGTCAAATATCCTGAATGACTATTGACAGGTGAGTGTATGAAGCAAAACCATGAACAATCACAAATGCTCTGAAAGAACATCTGGAACTATCAGACTAAACCTGATGGGCTGTTGCTAGGGAGTAGCTAGGGAATAACTCTGGGGTATGTGTCTCCTCCTAGAACTTGAGGTTCAGCTGCAGGTTAAGTTCTCAGACCCTTTTTCTTTTAAAATGGAAGCCAGTTCCAAGATGGAGTAGGTTTGGTCTCTCAGTACCAGGCATGATTTTTCTCCTGTTGAGTAGGGCTTAAGGCCAATTAGACAACTGTTGGTTGCTACCAACATGTGAGTACCACTTACTGGACCTTTTTGCATATTTTATCATGCTAGAAACTGCAGTAGTCGTTCATACAGGTTGCACCTAGGATGAACTGTTTGTTTTCTTTCTGTGCCAGTTTGAATAGTGTTTTCTGTAACCATGAATGATAGATTGCAGGAAAGTAATTTTCAGGTCAGATCCAGCTGAAGTCTTACAAAGCCTGTGCCCTAAATGTGCAGTGTCTTCAGGAAGAGAGATCCACCCTTGATCCAAGACTAAAGGCAACCAAGTCCCAGACTGTTTTGGGGGTTACTTGGACTACCCTGACCAGATGCTGAAAAAGAGATTTCTTTTGGCTAGTACTGTTTTTTGTGTTTGTTTGTTTGTTTTGGTTTTTTTTTTTTTTGCTAGTTTATAGTTCTTGCAAGAAGCATTGTCAACCTAAGCAATTTAAAGTGTGTGTGTGTGTGTGTGTGTGTGTGTGTGTGGTGTACATACACATATATTTTGTGGTGCATAATTTTAGGTGAATATAAAACAATGTAATTCCTCATGGCTTTATTAAACAATGTTGGGATTATTTGTCTCTTGTCCTGCCTTCTCTTTCTGTATTGACTTCTAGATGTTCCTTCTACTTAATATATGGTTCCTACGTACATTCTTAGTTTCTGTGGTTACTCAATGCTATAGTCATTCCTCACATATAAGGATTTGGACCTATAATCCACAAGACACAGATGAGAGTAAACATATGGCATGTGTCTTTCTAGGTTACTTCACTCAATATATTTTCTGGGTCCATCTGTTTATGAGAAAATGTCATGATTTTGTTTTTCTTTCCAGCTGAACAATAGTTCATTGTATATAAGTACACACCTTAATTGTACACTCATCTGTTGAAGGACAAATTGTAAATAAAGCAGCAATGATCATGGCTGAACAAGTATCTGAATAAGGATGGAGAATCCTTTGAACATATGTCAAGGTGTGATAGATCTGAATCAAGTAGAAGATTTATTTTTATTTTTCATTTTTGTTGTTGTTGGGTTTTTGTTCTTGTTTTTGTATTTGTTTGCTTGCTTTTTGAGGGTGCTTCATGCTCATTTCCAGAGCAGCTGCACCAGTTTTTATTCCCGTAATCAGTGAATGAGGATCCTCTTTCTCTACAATTGCCATTTTTTTTTTGTCAGTTGTTTCTTTGAACTTGGCCATTATGACTAAATTCTCAAAGTTGTTTTATTTTGTATTCTCTAGTTGCTAAGGATGAAGAACCCTTTTTTTTGAGGTATTTCTTATACATTTTTATTTCTTCTATTGAGAAATATCTGTTTAGATCCCTAGCCCAATTTTTAAATAGGTCATTTGCTTCCTTAACTTATGTGAATCTTAAATATTAGTCCTCTGTCAGATGTATAGAAATGAGTAGATCATGGCAAGTTCAGCCCCAGCAACACATCTACACCAAAAGCTACACCACAGCTCCTATATCTTTGAAAAGATGTTGAAAGGTTGTTAGAGCCATAATAACAGGAGATTCTGTTGTAAAACAGTCTTCCATAGAAATGGTTGCATAAACAGGACTGGAACAATGACAATATCAATGAATATGTAGATATGTAAAGAAGAAAATTTCCAACCCTTAGATAAAGAACTATGGACAACTGACTGCTAGAAAAAAGAGAGTTGGCCTCTTCCAGGTCTGAGTCCTTTTTTTGGTTGTCTAATGCAAACTGGACAGCCTCAAAATCATATACATACAAACAACAAAAAAGCAGACTTGGCAGGATATATTTACATATATATTTGTGTATATAAATCCATATGTAAGAATGTTACAATAATAAAGAAAATGAGGCTGTCAACTTGAGAGGAGGGGTATGATTGTGACTGAAAGGAGGAAGTGATGTAATCTATTTCAATTAAAAACATTAAAAACAAAAAATGAAAAGAGAACAATCAATCATTATACTAGACAGTATCATCAATGCTCAGTAAGACAAATCTGGTATACCTCTTTCCCTCTGTTATCCTGGTAAGTTAGGAAGCAAGCCACTTCTGTCGATTTTGCATCTCTCCCACCGGTGCTTGTATGCTATAGTGTCCTTGCTTTTCTAAACTTAAATTAGAATCCCATTAGCTACAAATTCAACTATTACAATATTCTTATAGCAGAACTCCTTTCTCACTGTTGAACACTTATAAATTCTTCAAAAATCACTCTGAGATTAAAGTGTGACAATATTAATTTCTTGCTTAACATCACAGACTCCTTATATTAGCTCTTACATTGAAAACTACAGAATATCTAATACTGAACAGGTTTTGACCTACAAAGAGAGCAATCCTCTAATGCATCTGCTGAAAACTTCTATAAGGAGGTTTTGAACTGGAGAATACAAATACCCATCTAAAATGGCATTCAAGTGAAAACATTAATTATCTCACGTAAAATATTTATTTTTCAAAGTTATGCTACATAGCTTCCCTTTTGGAAGCTGTCTTATTATTTTCGCTCACCTACCCTAAGTATAATCAACCATTAAGTAACCCTCTAAGTAACAGCACTTATTATCAGAGATGATTGCTATCATAATATTTGTTTGTTATGTTTTTATAATAACCTAGGCAGTAACAATTTATGGTTTATTGTGGTGTTCCTAGAGCCATTCTAAGCAAGGAGGTTGATTTTGTTCATAGTTTCAGAGTTCATCCCATGGTTTCTTGGTCAGAACATCATGGTGATAGAAACATAAGGAAGCAAAGATTTTTTTCATTTGAGATAGACATGAAACAGAGAGTACAACAGGGCCCAGGGACCAGGTACAACTTCTGAGAAACACCCCAATGAACTAATTCTTTCAGGTGAGTACACCCCCTCAACTTCCAAGATCCTCAAAATACAGCGCAACCAACCAGGGGCAAAAGCATGTTCAGTCTGCTTTACTTGGCCTGAACTATGGATGGCAGAAGGAAGTTCTCAGCAGAGAGTATTTACTTTTTTTTTTTCAATTTCACCCACAGTAAAAAAAGTAATAGTTAAAATTGTTGCCAAAAGAACTCTCATTTTCTTTGAGGATCTAGCAATATAAAGAAACATTAATTCTGACTTCATGATAAAGTTGCCTTGCTTGTTAACTAGCCATAATCAGTACAAAATTACTAGTCCTCAAAAACATTTCTTTTTTTAAAATTGGATATTTTA
The DNA here is from genome assembly GCF_900095145.1 of Mus pahari. Lineage (NCBI taxonomy): Eukaryota > Metazoa > Chordata > Mammalia > Rodentia > Muridae > Mus > Mus pahari. The sequence goes on from NC_034600.1 coordinate 16,134,108, forward strand.
TTTTACTTGCATTTCAAATGTTCTTCCCTTTCTCGATTTCCCCTCTGCAAACTCCCCTTCACATCCCCCCTTCCCCTGCTTCTATGAGGTTGCTCACCCATCCACTCCCTCCTCACTACCCTGGCATTCCCCTACACAGGACCAAGAGTCTCTCCTCCCATTGATGCCAAATAAGGCATTCTCTGATACATATGCAGCTGGAGCCAGGAGCCAGGAGCAGCCTGGGACAGGAGCCTTCCAGTTTCCTTCTGCACCCAGAGCTGATCCTGTGCCACAGGGCTACATTCACAAATACCACCAGAAAGATGGTCTCCCAGGGGTGCTGACACACCTGAAAGTACAGGAAAGCTCACTACTTCTCTTCAAATTCCTGACCCAAGAGGGATCCTCCCAGAGCCATAGGAAACAGGAACCAAGAAAAAGCTGGGGACATGATCCTGGTTTCTGTCTGAACCCCAAAACTGACTCTTTACCACAGTTCTCCATACCTAAATTCTTCCCTGAAAGAACTGGTATCTCAGGAGTACTGACACAGGGGCTTGTAGGAGGGAAGAGCCACAGGCAGACACAGCAAGAACAGCTAACACCACAGATAACCAGATGGTAAAAGGCAATGGCAGAAACATACACAACAAAAACCAATGCTACATGGCACCATCAGAACCCCCCAGAACAGTGAACCCTGGTTACCCCTACACACCAGAAAAGCAAGACTCTGATTTAAAATCACATCTCATGATGATGGTAGAGTACTTTAAGAAGGACATAAATATCTCCCTTAAAGAAATACAGGAGAATACAAGTAAACAGCTAGAAGCCTACACAAAAAACCCTTAAAGAATTACAGGAAAACACAAGCAGACAGGTTAAGGAAATTACCAGAGCCATACACAATCTAAAAGTGGAAATAGAAATAATAAAGAAATCACAAAGGGAGACAACCCTGAAGATAGAAAAACCTAGAAAAGAGATCAGGAGTCATAGATGTAAGCATCACCAACAGAATACAAGAGATAGATCAGGTGCAGAAGATACCATAGAAAACATTGACAAAACAGTCAAAGAAAATGCAAAATGCAAAAAGATCCTAACTCAAAACATCCAGAAAATCTAGGATACAATGAGAAGGCCAAAACAAAGGATAAAAGTTGCAGAAGAGAGTGAAGATTCCCAACTTAAAGGGTCAATAGATAGCTTCAACAAAATTATAGAAGAAAACTTCTTTAACCTAAAGAGATTCCCATAAAAATACAAGAAACCTACAGAACTCTAAATATATTGGACCAGAAAAGAAATTTCTCCCATCACATAATAGTCAAAATACCAAATGCACAAAACAAAGAAAGAATATTAAAAGCAGTAAGGGAAAAAGATCAAGTAACATATAAAGGCAGACCTATCAGAATTACACCAGACTTTTCACCAGAGACTATGAAAACTGGAAGATACTGGGCAGATGTCATACACACCATAAGAGAACATAATGGAGAAACATGATATCCCATGACAAAAACAAATTTATGAAATATTTCTCCACAAATCTAACCCTACAAAGGATAATAAATGGAAAACACCAATACAAGGAGGGAAACTACACCCTAGAAAAAGCAAGAAAGTAATCTTTCACCAACCCCCAAAAAGATAGGCACACAAACATAATTCTACCTTTACAAAGAGTAACAGTTATTATTCCTTAGTATCTCTTAACATCAATGGAATCAATTCCCTAGTAAAAAGATATAGACTAATAGACTGGATATGTAAACAGGACCCAGCATTTTGCTTGCATACAGGAAACACACCTCAGTAACAAAGACATACACTACCTCAGAATAAAAGGTTGGAATACAATTTTCCAAGCAAATGGTCTAAAGAAACATGGAGTAGCCATTCTAATATCAAATAAAATTGACTTTTAACCAAAAGTTATCAAAAAGGATAAGGAAGGATGCTTCATACTATTCAAAGAAAAAACTACAAAGATGAAATCTCAACTCTGAACATCTACACTCAAATGCAAGGGCACCCACGTTCATAAAAGAAACTTTACTAAAGCTCAAAGCACATATTCCAACCCACACAATAATAGTGGGAGACTTTAATACCTCACTCTCAGCAATGGACAGAACATGGAAACAGAAACTAAATAGAGACACAATGAAACTAACAGAAGTTATGAACCAAATGGATCTAACAGATGTTTATAGAACATTTCATCCTAAAGCAAAAGAATATACTTTCTTCTCAGATTCTCATGGTACCTTCTCCAAAATTGACAATATAATTGGGCTCAACAGATACAAGAAGATTGAAATAATCCCATGAACCCTATCAGATAACCACGGATAAGGCTGATCTTAAATTCCAACAAAAACAATGGAAAACACATACACATGGAAACTTGACAATGCTCTACTCAGTGATAACTTGCTCAAGGATGAAATAAAGAAATAAATTAAAGACTTTTAGAATTTAATGAAAATGAAGACACATCATACCCAAACTTATGGGATACAATGAAAGCAGTGGTAAGGAGAAAACTCATAGCTCTAAGTGCCTCCAAAAAGAAACTGGAGAGAGCTTACATGAGCAGTTTGACAACATACCTGTAAGGTCTGGAACAAAAAGAAACAAATACACCAAAGAGGAGTAGATGGCAGGAAATAATCAAACTCAGGGCTGAAATCAACCAAACAGAAACAAAAAGAACTATATAAAGATCAATAAACCTAGGAGCTGGTTCTTTGAGAAAATCAACAAGGTAGATAAACCCATAGCCAGACTAAACAAAGGGCATGTACTGGATAGCTTTGTGTCAACTTGACACAGCTGGAGTAATCACAGAGAAAGGAGCTTCAGTTGGGGAAATGCCTCCATGAGATCCAGCTGTAAGGCATTTTCTCAATTAGTGATCAAGGGGGGAGGTTCCCTTGTGGGTGGTGCCATCTCTGGGCTGGTAGTCTTGGATTCTATAAGAGAGTGGACTGAGCAAGCCAGGGGAAGCAAGCCAGTAAAGAACATCCCTCCATGGCTTCTGCATCAGCTCCTGCTTTCTGACCTGCTTGAGTTCCAGTCCTGCATCCTTTGGTGATCAACAGCAGTTTGGATATGTGAGCCAAATAAACCCTTTCCTCCCCAACTTGCTTCTTGGTCATGACGTTTGTGCAGGAATAGAAACCCTGACTAAGACAGGGCACAAAGACAGTTTCCAAATTAATAAAATCAGAAATGAAAAGAAAGTCATAACAATGAAAACTGTAGAAAATCAAAAAAATCACATCCTACTACAAAAGTTTGTACTCAGCTAAATTGGGAAAAGTGGATGAAATGGACATTTTTCTAGACACATACTGGGTACCAAAGTTAAAAGAGGATCAGATAAACCATCTAATCAGTCTCATAACCCCTGAAGAAATAGAAGCAGTCATTAATAGTCTTCCAATCAAAAAAAGCCCAGGACCAGATGTGTTTAGTGGATAATTCTATCAGACCTTTAAAGAAGACCTAATACCAATACTCTTCAAACTATTCAACAAAATAGAAACAGAAGGTACCCTACTCAATTCATTTCATGAAGCCATAATTACATTTATACCTAAACCACACAAACACCAATCAAAGAACGAAAACTTCAGACCAATTTCCCTCATGAACATTGATGCAAATATACTCAATAAAAGTCTTGCCAACAGAATCCAAAAATACATGAAAAAAATCATTCACCATGATCAAGTAGGGATTATCCCAGGGATGCGGGTATGTTTAAATATAAGGAAATCCATCAACGTTATCTACTACTTAAACAAACTCAAGAAAAAAAAAACACATGATCATTTCATTAGATGCTGAGAAAGCATTTGACAAAATACAGTATCCCCTCATGTTAAAAGTCTTGGAATGATCAGGAATTCAAGGCCCATACCTAAACATAGTAAAAGCAATAAACAGCAAACAAGTAGCCAACATCAAACTGAACAGAGAGAAAATTGAAAAAAATCCCAGTAAAATCAGGGACAAAACAAGGCTGCCCACTTTCTCCCAATCTGTTCAATAAAGTACTTGAAATTCTAGTTAGAGCAATTAGACAACAAAAGCATGTCAAAGGGATACAAACTGGACAGGAAGAAGTGAAAATATCACTATTTGCAGATGATATGATAGTATGATACTTAAGTGACACCCAAAACTCCACCAAAGAACTACAGCTGTTAAGCAACTTCAGCAAAGTGGCCAGATATAAAATTAACTCAAACAAATCAGATCAGTAGACTTCCTCTACTCAAAGGAGAAACAGGATGAGAAAGAAATTTGGGAAATGATACCCTTCACAATAGTCACAAATAATATTACATACCTTGGTGTCACCAAGCAAGTAAAAGATCTATATGACAAGAACTTCGAGTCTCTAAAGAAAGGAATCAAACAAGATCTCAGAAGATTGGAAGATCTCCTATACTTGTGGATTGATAAGATTAATATAATAAAAATGACTATCTTGCCTACAGCAATCTAAAATTCAATGCAATCCCTATCAAAATTCCCAGTCAATTCTTTATAAAGTTAGAAAGAGCAATTCTCAAATTCATTTGGAATAACCAAAAAAACCCATGAGAGAGAAAACTAGTCTCAACAATAACAGATCTTTTAGGAGAATCTGCATCCCTGATCTCAAGCTGTACTGTAGAGCGATAGTGATAAAAACTGCGTGGTTTTGGTACAAACAATTAGATGAATGTAGTAGAATTGGAGATCTAGAAATGAACCCACACATCTATGGTCAGTTGATCTTTCACAAAGAAGCTAAAACCATCCAGTGGAAAAAAGACAGCATTTTCAACAAATGGTGCTGTTCCAACTGGTGGTCAACATGTAGAAGAATGGAAATTGACCCATTCTTATCTCCCTGTAAAAAGCTCAAGTCCCAGTGGATGAATAACCACCACATAAAACCAGATACACTGAATCTAATAGAAGAGAAAGTGGGAAAATTCTGGGACACATGGGCATAGGGGAACAGTTCTTGAAGAAAACACCAATGGTTTATGCTCTAAGATGGAGAATTGATAAATGGGGCCTCATAAAATTGCAAATCTTCTGTAAGGTAAAGAACAGTGTTAATAGGACAAAATGGCAACTAGCAGATTAGAAAAGATCTTTACGAACCCTACGTCTGATAGAGGGCTAATATCCAATATATGCAAAGAACTCAAGAAATTGGACTCCAGAGAACCAAATAACCCTATTAGAATATGGAAACAGAACTAAACAGAGAATTTTCAACTGAGGAATACTGAATGGCTAAGAAGCACCTAATGAAATGTTCAATATCCTTAGTCATCAGGGAAATGCAAATCAAAACGACCCTAAGGTTCCACCTCACACGAGTCAGAATGGCAAAGGTCAAAAATTCAGATGACAGCAGATGCTGGCAAGGATATGGAGAAAATGGAACACTACTCCATTTTTGGTGGGATTGCAAGCTGGTACAAACACTGTGGAAATCATTCTGGTGGTCCCCCTGGAAACCGGACATAGTACTACCTGAGGACCCAGCAATACCACTCCTGGGCATATACCCAGAAGATGCTCCAAAATGTAGTAAGGACACATGTTCCACTATGTTCATAGCAGTCATATTTATAATAGCTAGAAGCTGGAAACAACCCAGACGTCCTTCAACCGAGGAATGGATACAGAAAATGTGGTACATTTATACAATCAAATACTACTCAGCTATTAAAATCAATTACTTCTCGAAATTTGCAGGCAAATGGATGCAACTTGAAAATATCATCCCAAGTGTGGTCAGTCAGTCCAAAGAACACACATAGTATGTACTCAGTGATAAGTGGATATTAGGCTAAAAATTCAGAATACCCAAGATTCAATTCACAGATCATATGAAGCCTAAGAAGAAGAAAAAAGAAAATGTGGGTGCTTCAGTCCTTCTTAGAAGAAAAACAAAATACTCACAGGAGCAAATATCGAGATAAAATGTAGAGCAGAGACTGAAGGAAAGGCCATCCAGAAACTACCCCACCTGGGAATCTATCCCATATACAGCCACCAAACCTGGAAGCTATTGTGGATGCTGGGAAATGCTGGTGATGGAAGCCTGATATGGCTGTCTCCCAGAGCCTGACAAATGCAGAGGCAGAAGGTCAAGGTCACAGTCAAACATTGGACTGAACCCGGGGGGTACCCAATGGAGGAGTTGGAGAAGGGACTGAAGGAGCTGAGGTGGTTTGCATCCCCATGGAGGGAGCAACAGTGTCAATATGCCAGACCCCCTGCAACTCCTGGGGACTGGACCACCAATCAAGGAATACACATGGAATGTCCCATGTCACTGGCCACATATGTAGCAGAGGATGGCCTTGTTGGACATCAATGGAAGTAGAGGCCCTTGGGCCTCAGGGTGTTCGATGTCCAAGTATAGGAGAATGCCAGGGTAGGAGGATGGGAGTGCGTGGGTGAAGGATCACCTTCATAGAGGCAGGGGTGGCAGGTGTGATAGGGGGTTTCTGAAAGTCTGATCTGAAGAGAGGAAAACATTTGAAATATAAGTAAATAAAATGTCAAAAAAAAAAAAAAAAAAAAAAAGAGTCCCTGAGCTCTGTCCAATGTTTTGGCTGTGGGCCTCTGAATCTGTTTTAGTCAGCTGCTGGATTGAGCCTCTCAGAGGACAATCATGCTAGATTCCTGACTGCAAACATAACCGAGTGTTATTTATAATGTTATGGATTGGTGCTTGTCCATGGGATGGATCTTAATTTGGGTCCGTTATTGGTTGATCATTCCTTCAGGCTCTGCTCCATCTTTATCTGTTCTTTCATTTCTTGTAGACAGCACAAATTTGGATCAAAAGTTTTCTGAATGGGTTGGCATCCTTATCTGTGGGCCTGGGTACCAGAGGTTTTCCATGAAGATCTCTGACCAGGCCTGGTGCGAGGGTTCCCGATAAGAGAAGTGAATTAGGGCAGGGAGGAGGAGTTGCTACCCTGCTTCCGGCTCCACCTCCATCTCTGCCATGCTGTAATTCCATGCACCCTGCGCTGAGTTGGGTCAGAGTGGGCCAACAAGAAACCGACTAGCCAGTGAGGAGTGCAGTAGCGCTTCGGGAGAGCTTGTATCTCCCCAAGTATTACAGCTCTTAGGACAAAGGCTCAGAAGATGGAGTAGTTCTTGCACATCTTTTATTCCCTGGATAGGACTTACACACAGTTTGGGGGATGAGTCAGGGTTTGACAGCAGGTATGCCTCATCAGCTTGGAATGAGAGTTTGGGGAAACCTTATTTGCATGTGGGAGGGCTTGGTGCAGCTACTACTTGATTGATGCCACATATCTCTCTCCAGGGGGGCTGTGGGAGGCTGTAGCTGACTGGAACCAGGTGCCCAGGAGGCATGGCTGAGCTCCTACCTCCCATGAAGGTGGAAATCACCCGCCAGCATTCCAGGGGTTCCAGACCTTTGCTCAACCAGGGACCAGGCTATCTGTGCACAGCCCACCACCCCACACTTATCTCTCCACCAGGGTTCTTGCCTGGCTACAGGAGGTGGCCTCTATAGATTCTAAATCCCCATTGCTATGAGTCTCATCTAAACTCACCTCCCAAGAATCCTGGGAGACTACTCCCAAGGTTTTTGGCATGTCCTGGAGATGCCTCTACCTCCCTACCAGCCTGCAAGCCACAGATCTTCATTCTCCTGGCCCTCTGGCCATCTTACCTGTCTCTCCATATACCTAATCCTGATTCTCCATCCTCACCCCAAACCCCCATCCATTCTCCTTTCCAGTTCCCTCCCTTCATCTGCTTCCTATGACTATTTAATTTCCACTTCTAAGTGAGATTCAAGCATCCTCACTTGGGCCTTCCTTCTTATTCAGTTTTTTTGAGTCAGTAGAATGTTGTGTGGTTGTCTTGTACTTTATGGCTAATATATAGTTATAAGTGATTTCATACTATGCATGTCTTTTGGGGTCTGTGCTACTACAGTCAGGATGATATTTTCTAGTTCTATTCATTTGCCTATAAATTTTATGATGTCGTTTTTAATAGCTAAATAATATCCCATTGTGTAAATGAATCATATGTTCTGTATCCATTCTTCAGTTGAGGGGCATCTGAGCTGTTTCCAATTTCTGGCTATTATGAATAAAGCTGCTGTGAATGTATTGTAGCATGCGTCCGTGGGGGGTGGTAGAGAATCTTTTGAATATATGCCCAGGAGCAGTCTACAGCTGGCCTTTAGGTAGGACTACTCTCAATTTTTTGAGAAATCACAAAATTGGAATCTCAGAGTTATTTTCATTTTCATTTCCCTAATAACTAAGGATGTTGAATATTTCTTTAAGTGCTTCTCAGCCCTTCGAGATTCATCTGTTGAGATTCTCTGTTTAGCTCTGTACCCCATCTTTAATTGGGTTATATGGTTTGTTGATGTCTAATTTCTTGAGATCTTTACATATTTTGGATATTAGCCCTCGGTTGTATGTAGGGTTAGTGAAAATAGTTTTCCAATTTGTAGGGTGCTATTTTGTTCTATTTACAGTTTCCTTTGCCTTACAAAGGTTTTTCAGTTTCATGAGGTCCTATTTATCAATTTTTGATCTTAGAGCCTGAGCCATTTGTGTTCTGTTCAGAAAAATGTCTCCAGTACCAATGCGTTTAATTGTGCTTCCCACTTTCTCTTCTATGAGATTTAGTGGGTGGATCCAGATTTTTGTTTATTTGTTTTGTTTGTTTGTTTGTTTTTGTTTTTTTGTGTGTGTGTTTTTTTGAGACAGGGTTTCTCTGTCTATCCCTGGCTGTCCTGGAACTCACTTTGTAGACCAGGCTGGCCTCGAACTCAGAAATTTGCCTGCCTCTGCCTCCCAAGTGCTGGGATTAAAGGCATATGCTACCACGCCCGGCTACTGAAAAAGATTTTACGTGGCATATAAAGCCCAGGAGATCTCAGCATTTAAGAAACACTATACTGAACATTGCATTCCAAGGAGAAATAGCAATGAAAGACATTTGTGTGCATATGTGCTCACTTGCTCTTAGAAGCAAAGGCACCAACTGAAAACTACAAGATAGTCCAATAGCCAATTATTCAATTCATGGGTTTGAAAGATGACTCTACCATATTGCATTTCCAGAGGACCCAAGTTCAGATCCCAGCAATCACATGGCTCAAAAACACCTGTAACTTCAGTTTCAGGGGTCTCATACTTTCTTCTAGGTCACGTTCACACTCACATGAATATGTGTATAAATACATACTCAAAATAAAATTGTTAATTTAATTTCCACTGGTTACTCATGACTTTGTTTTTAGAAAGTTTACACAAATTTATAGTGAACTAAAATATTGCAAACTGCAATCCTTCTTTTTGAGGGAGATTCTCTACTCAGAGGTGACCCATGATATTTAAGGGAGGATTTACAACCACTCACCCTTATTACATAAATTAGAAATTCCACTGAAAATAGTGGAGCATGAATCCTTGCTATATGTTGGAGCATCTTTTGTGTATATGTCCAGGAGTGGTATAGCTGGGTCCTAGGATAGTACTATGTAATTTTCTGAGAAACCTCCAAACTAATTTTCCAAAGTAATTTTCTGAGGAACCTCCAAACTAATTTCCACAGTGGTTGTACCAGCTTTCAATCCCATCAGTAATAAAGGAGTGTTTCTCTTTCTCTACATGCTCACCAGCATTTGCTGTCACCTGAGATTTTGATCTTAGCCATTCTGACTGGTGTGAGGTGAAATCTTTGGGTTTTGATTTGCATTTCCCTGATGACTAAGGATGTTGAACACTTCTTTAGGTGATTCTCAGCCATTCAGTATTCCTTAGTTGAAAATTCTGTTTAGCTCTGTATCCCATTTTTAATAGGATATTTTTGGTTCTCTGGAGTCCAATTTCTTGAGTTCTTTGTACATATTGGATATTAGCTTTCTATCAGATGTAGGATTTGTAAAGATCTTTTCCCAATCTGTAGGTAGCTATTTTGACCTGATGACAGTGTCCTTTGCCTGTTCCACTATGTTCATAGCAGCCATTTTTATAATAGCCAGAATCTTGAAACAACCCAGATGTCCCTCAACAGAAAAATGGGTACAGAAAATGTGGTATATTTACACAACAGAGTACTACTCAGATATTAAAAATAAGGATGACATGAAATTCACAGGGAAATAGATGGAACTAGAAAATATCCTGAGTGAGTCACAAAAAGAACACACATGGTATGTACTCACTGGTAAGTGCATATTAGGCAAAAAGCTTGGAATACCCACAATATAACTTATAGACCATATGAAGCTCAAGGAGGATGACCGAAGTGTGGATGCTTCAGTCCTACTTAGAAGGGGGAACAAAATAATAATGGGAGATAGAGGATGGGAGGTACTTGGAAGGAAGGGAGGAGGGAGAGAGGGAAAATTGGGGGCAGGATCAGGTGTGGGAGGAGATGGGGGGAATTACAGAGTGTCAGGAAACTGAACAGCGGTATGTAGCAATGGAGGATGGGGAAGTGGAGTATCCAACAGAAAGTCCCAGACTCCAAGAAAGCAAGAGACTCCCAGGCCCCAACAGGGATGACATTAGATGAAATACCCAGCAATGGGGAGAGAGAACCTGTAGAGACCATATCCAAAGGTTAGGTACAGCTTCCAGTTGAGGGATGAAGCCTCCCAACCTTCTCAAACATTTTAAGCCAGAAATACTCCTGCCTAAAGAAATACAGGGACAAAATGTGGAGCAGAGACTGACAGAAAGGTCATTCAGAGACTGTCCCACCTGGGGATCCATCCCATATGCAGCCACCAAACCCCCCATTATTGCTGATGCCAAGAAGTGCTTGCTGACAATAGTCTGTCAGCTGTCCCCTAAGACGCTTTTCCAGAGTCTGACAAATACAGGTGTAGATGTTTGCAGCTAACCACTGGACTGAGCAGGGACCGCAATGAAAGAGTTAGGGGAAAGATTGAAGGAGCTGAAGATGTTTATAACCCATAGGAAGAACAACAATATCAACCAACCAGACCCCCCTAGAGCTCCCAGGGACTAAACCTCCAACCAGAGTACACATGGAGGGACCAATGGTTCCACTGCATATGGAGCAGAGGGTGGCCTTATTGGGCATCAATGGGAGGGGGACCCCTGGGTCTGTGAAGACTTGATGCCCCAGTTAGGAGAATGCTAGGACAGTGAGGCAGGAGTGGATGGGGGGGGTCACCCTCATAGAAGCAGGGGGGAGGAAGGTAGGATAAGGGATTTGGAGAGGGGAAACAAGAAAGGAGGATAACATTTGAAATGTAGAAAAATAAAATAGCCAATAAAAATTTTAAAAATTCCACAGAACAACAATTTCTCAACAAATGTCTGTCTCCTCTCCTCTATACTTTTGAATTAAGCAACAAGCAGAAATGACATTAGTATATAACTAGAACTTGCACAAGTGTCTCCTGAACTACTCATGATGTGGTCTGGGAGGCTGCAGAGTCAGAATACAGTTACCAGAATGTATCATATCATATCATATCATATCATATCATATCATATCATATCATATCATATCATAGAACTTAGAAGCCTGGATAGTGGAGCTGAAACAAACACATGCACACAGTCATATGGAGCACACAGGAGTTGCTTTGGTCAAGGCTGAAGTCATTTCTAAAATTCAGGTTGTCAATACAGGTAAAGCAGGAGTAAGTCTAGGTAGACTCAGCAGTGGGTAATAAAAGTGTTCATGGAGAACATAGACACAAAGTTCAGTACTAAGTCAGCTGCAGGATGGTATTAATAGAGAGGAGTTTGGATAGCCAGGGTTCCTATTTTCTCTCAAGTATTGTCATTAAGCCCTCCCAGAGTGGGAAAACTACAGAAGAACCTGGAAATGAAGCAGTAGAGCTATTAGTTACCATTAACTGCAGAGACTGCAGCCCAGACAGACTTCTGAACAATGTCTTCACCCCACTTCTACCTCTCAACACACTCCCACTCTTTGGCCCTCTGTCACACACTTTTCTGGGTTTCTCACTACATCAATGAGAGTCCTCCCAGAACCTTCATGAACACACAGGTATTTCCTGACTCTTCTAAACAAGGACACATTGACACTGTTTATTAGCCAGCAGCCAGCAGCCTGTCTGTTTTTTCTTTTTCTGTTCATTTCTGACTAGCTATTTGCTTTCTCCTGACCACCAGCTTGCTCAGTTCACCAATACACCCAGTGTACTCTTGGACTCACATGCTTTCCACATTACTTACATTTTCCCCCTTTTTAACAAGTGTTTTTATTATGAGCTCTCTAAATACATAAGCTTCAAGTGGACTGTGAATCTCTTGAAATTATAATGAATATTCGGCTAAATTTCTCAATATAAACTGTTCTGATGACAACATTCATGATTTTCATCAAGGCTGGTAATATAAATGAGGGACACAATTTATGACAGCAACTGTTCTTTGACTTCCTTCCACTTTCTTTCATGGGAACAATAATCCCTTGACTACAATCTCTAACAGAATCTAGGCTGCACTTCACAGTTTACAGAATTTTTTATAGGTTCTTTTGTGTTCATAGTTCCATTTGATGTCCATAGCATTCCTGAGTGAGGTCAGATCTTATCATATCCACTTACAGATGAGGAAAGTCACATTCAAGATAATAAGCAGCCAACAAATAAGCAGGGTGGGGACTACCATCCGTGTATCCCAACTATCCAAAAGCAAGGGGCTGCAGTCTGCATACTTATTTGCTTGGGACTCTTCTCTGGACAGCATTAATATTTTGTCTGTTTTGCATTATTTTTGATGATATAGAAATGCTTGGTGCGTTTTAGCACAAGGGCACGTGCCTTTAATCTTAGCGCCTGGCAGATGGGCATGCAGTTCTCTGACAATTGGAGGCCCACTTGGTCTACCTTGTGAGTTTTAGGCTGTGTAGGAGGGCTACGAATTAGGACCTCATCGATGGAGCAAAGACAAGAAGTCTGAAAGTAAAGAAAAAAGGTTGTTGTTGTATGTGTGTGTATGTGTATATGTGTGTTCCAGAATATCTCTATTTTCACATGGAGAATGGTTGCATGAATTGTTCAAATTTTGGAGATTCAGAGGTACTTTAGTATACATTAGAATTCACTCATTTAAAAAATTCAAAAAGCCAACGATTTAGGAAATTAAATGTGGCACTATTTTAAATTTCCTGAATGACCTTATACAAAACAGTTCATCTTTTTTTTCTCAATTAATATGTGAGACAAAGTTCGAGCATTATTTCATATGAGTAAAGTAACATTTAATTCATAGTACACTTAAAATTTACATAGACTATGTGAATAAAAATGTTTCCAATGCCATTTTGAATAGGTCAATATTTTCTGAACTAACTTAATAACAGTAAAAAGGTCTTGAGTATACAAAATTGAATGTGTAATTCACTTCTTGGTTAGACCATTTATTAAAAAGTCACATTTTTTTCTGCATTTCTGGCTGATTATTTCTCTCACTAAATTTACTGTCTCATCAAGGCAGTATTTGTTCATTTGGAGAATCATTTAGCATGGATTGTACTATGGGGACCTGAGATGGAACTTTTCCTACTTAAGAAAATAGCCACTCTGTATTTAGATTCCTGTAGGGGACACTTCAGGAGAGTGATGTTGCTATCTCATGCCTACAAATTCCTCATCTGGGTCTGGAGTCATTGCTATATCTGTTCATTCAAGATAGCAGCAGCACTTAGCAATTCAATTCAACACAACGTTGGCTCATCAACAAAGCCAGTACCCTCTGGGGGTTGGAACAACACTTCCTGTGTTTGACTCTGCTTGTTCGGAAGTTGTTTTAAGTCCAGCACGGCTGGTGAAGTTTCCCCTGGTGCACTGAATGCTCATGCCATGTCAAAAGGCCTTGACCTTTTCACTCATACAACAAAGGGACTGGAAACAAATTATGCTCAGAGAACTGGTCAAAGGATAACAACTCCAACATGAAAGAAAACAAAGAGCCTGACCTCCTACACAAGTCATGAATACAATTTCTGAACTTGAGACTATAATCTTAATAGGACAGTCTCCTTCACCAAAATTTATTAATTACAATATGTGCATATGCCTCAGTATGCTCTGATACCTCCTACTTCTGCCCTGCCTCGGCTGTTTTTTCAGAACACAATGGACTAACTCCTGCTTGCTCTACTCCTCTGTCTGGCTGGAATGATTCCCATCCATGAGCTGTCCACCACATCCATGAGTCTTCGGAGACAGTGACTCATCAGCAAATTCTGCTCCTCCTTGCTAAGAGTATATTTAGTGTGAAAATCTGGAGGATGTGGCATAGCCAAACACATGAAGGGACAGAATTTGAGTAGGAGGGAGAGGACAAGGCTAAAATAGAACTGCAAGAAGCCACAGAATTGCAGCCTAGCCTAGCTTTCCCAGCAATGTGGCTGCAGCAACACCTACAGTTCCCCGCCAAGAATGGCATGCCACGTTAATGCCATAAAAATTAGAAAATAAGAGCTTTCTGGTGAATCCCTTTGAGCAAAGAGAAACATTGTCTTTAAAATATTCCTAAGATACAAATAAAAATAAAATGATTTTGTGCTTCATTGCGGTTCCCAACAGACAGAAACATACTTTTTCCTCATGTAAGTGCAATTTGGCAACACTAACCAAGGGGCTAGCTGTGTAGAAATCTTTATTAAGTGGAACAATTGTAGATAAGATGTTTATGATGGAGTTTCAATAGGAAACCCAGTATAAATTTGCTACAATATCTGGAACCCCTCTCCTCTTCATTCCCAGAGCTTAATTCCTTAACAGAACATTTTACCTTTATAAATTAACCCATTGTTTATATGTACTTTTCAAACACATGCATGGAAATTTTGCTATGGTCTTAGGTTTTTATAGTCTTAGGTCCTAGGCTACTGAACTCAAGTCAGCATTGGGCAGCAGTGGTCATCAAGGATCCATGGCACATGGGACCCAAGTACATCTTTGTCTCATTTATTATGAAGTAGTTTCATCAAAAAGTAATTAAATAATATTTATTGTATAGTTTTTGATAATTGGAGAATATTCATTGTACAATATAATGAGTTTACTTGTGACTATATATGTGTAAGTATGTATGTATATGTATGTATATGTATGTATGTATATGTATGTATGTATGTATGTATGTATATGTATGTCATGCTCTCCATTCATCACCTACCTTCCTCCTTCCTCTGCCTCTCAGTAATCTCTTTCCTCTTCTCAAACTGTCCCTGACAACTTTAAGTCTTCCTTTAATATTTTCTTCAGTGTATATTCTTTGTACAAAATGCTGTTTCTTATCTTGACCTTCACTTAGTTTTTCAAAATCAACCAAATCTCACTTATATTGTGCACGCTAACTTCAAACACAGGATCTTCCAGCGTCTACCTCTTAAATTCAGGGATTACACGTTTGTAGCTTCATGGCAACCACAAGTAACTTGGCTTTCTTTTTTTAAAAAAAAAAAAAAAAAAAAAAGGAAGAAAAACAAAAAACTCTGCTTTCCTCCCACTATTATCCACTTTTTTTTAAAAAATGATCATGACACTGAATTAAAGATTATACTAAAAAAGTTCTGTAAATCTCTTCAGAAAAGTTCATTATTTTCTGTGCTTTAATAATTCAAAGCCATTAGACTCAAAGTTTTGTATTCCTTTTTAAAAAGCTATTGAGGTTATTGTTTTTATGTGTATGCAATCTTGCTTTATTTTATGTTTTGGTAAATCAATAACAAAAGGAAAATCATCCATAATACAAGTATTTAACTCAAAAAGAATTTTAAAAAGAGTTAGATAACACGCCATTTTTAGCCAAATATACAAGGTGAGAAAAATAAAAACCCACAAAATGTTTACAATGGTTTCGCTAAAGTTTAAATATTTCTGGCAGGAGAGCAAGTAGATTTCATTTTCTCACCTGACCCCACAATTATGTGTATATATGCAACATATGTATGTATGTATGTATATATATAATATTTCATAAGACTATGCTCTATATCCTGTGTAAGAACATGTGTATGTGTATAAGCACTTATATAAACACACATATATTTATATATTTGAGCAAATACTTTCATTGCTAGAAGCTTGTCTTACTTTAATAATTCTTCATTTTGAGTAAGACCATAGACATTAAGATGTTTTTCCTAGCATTATTTATTTTTTGAAGTATAATAAGCAAATAAATGATTATAAAGTAAAGTCTAAGCATATTTTCAGTTTTTAATGTGCTTGGTAGAATGTTATTTGGACAATGCGTAATAGTTTGACCAAGATATTATAGCATGAAAGATGATTAAGATATGATGTCACCATTATTCAATCAAAAAAAGTATGTGTAGAGAAAAAAACACTTGAAGAAAATCATAAAGTTTTCAAGTTTTTCCTGCTACTATGTTTCCCCACAAAACTTTTTATGTTATCAGTTTTTTTGATAATGTTCAAATAACTTTTTGAGATATATTTAAACAAATATGCCATTCCCTATTCTCAATTCATCCATTAACATTGCCTGTAGTATGTCTGAGGGTTTTAATCCTTTCATACATGTTAGTCATTTGGATCAGGACTGCTCCAGCATCTTCCAAACTTTGGAAGAATGTTTCAAGTTTTTACCAGCAACACCTATGGGGGAAAATCATTTTTAAATATATGATATTTTTTTATTTGCATCATTGTAGAAAATTCTTGAATCCCATTAAATAACAAATACTACTTGGTAAGTAAGTTAAAAATCCAATCCTCATCAGTTTTCTTCAGACAAAACTATGAGATATAAGAATAATGTTTTATGAAATTTGATGCCACTGTAAGGAAAGGGCAAAAATGAAATGGAAATATAACTTCACCCTTATTATAAAACTTAGTGTTTTTTGTGATAATTTCTTAATTTTTATTTTATTTAGTTAGTTTTTCTTGTTTTTTGTTTTTTTTAATTTTTTTATTTTTTTTAATTTTTTTTTTATTATTTTCTTTATTTACATTTCAAATGCTATCCCGAAAGTTCCCTATACCTCCCCCCACCCCTGCTCCCCTACCCACCCACTCCCACTACTTGGCCCAGGAGTTCCCTTGTGCTGGGTCATATAAAGTTTTTTTTTTTTTTTTAATTCCGTTTTACTTTCTTTGTTAGGCCATAGTGTGTAGCCAGGGCTTATATTTAACATAGACAAATAACACCTGAACAATTATGATTATGAGTGTTGTGTTAATAACTACCGGTGTTCTATCAAAACTGTGAGCAGAGAATGAGTATTAATTAATGGGAGACATTACCAGGTGGGGCGAGTTGAGGGAGTGTTCAATACGCTGTCAAAACAGTAGCTGAATTCTATAGAATGGGTGTTCACATACCTGACAAAAATTGATCCTGAAACTTTGCTTTTCCATTTTTTTGCCCAGAAACAACATTACCCAACTTCTCATCTATAATCTTTCAGTAGCTCAGAATAATGGTGTTCATAGCAGGAAAACCAAATACATTTCAGTGCCTTGGGGATCAGCAAAGCCACAGTGAATTGTTGTACAAGGTTGTTGTGCAGGGCATGCAGAGACTCTTCAAGGAAATGGTCTTATGTACAGGATTAAAGCCTTAGGAAGAAAGTATGCTTTGGGGATAATTGTGCCATGTATTTGAGTAAAATAGTATTTTAAGTTATAATTCCGAAGATGTAAATTTTATTGAAACATGGGTTTAAAATTTATATGTAAAAAAGATATTACAAAGTTAACATGAAGAATGTAAAAATCTTTAAAGAAAGTAAGTTATATTAGTCAAAATTATTTGTCAGTGAGTGTGATGAGGAATCACTTTAAAGTAGATAATTGAGGGGTCTTATACCTTGATTTTTCAAACTATCTCACAAGGGACACATAAGGCACAAGCTCAGTTTCTGTGACTTAAACATATGACAGTGTCATCATAAACCAGGAAAGAGCTCATGGAGGCTTGCTAAAAGTGTGCTGTTTAAAACAACATGAAAGATTCTTTCAAAGTTCTTTTGGTTTTATTTATTTTTACTTTATATTAATGAGTGGTTTGCTTGTAAGTATACATGTATAATGGCTGTGAGCCTGATGGCTACTGAGGCCACACAGTGGCACCAGATACCATGGAACTGAAACCTCACATGGTTAAGAATGCTGGGAACTGAACCATGGGCTGCTGTCTAAGCAGTATGTACTCTCAGCTACTTAGCCATGTCTCTGGCCCAAGAACAGTCTTTTTCACTGTCTTGAATTCTTACAGGAAGTTCTAATGTTAGTTACCTCTTTGTGATAAGGGCATTGACCTTTTATGACACATCTGTCAGAACACCAGAAACACAGGCTATATTAGTAAATTATAACAGAAAAAATACAGACCAGTAGTAAGCATGGGGAGATGATTTGCTTGACTACTAATTTTAATTTATAAGATGTTATGGTTTAGAAAATAAGAATAAAATATGCATGTAAAATGTATTGTGTCATGCTTACTGTTTTAAAATATGCAACTAAATGATTAAGACAAAATCCCCAACCATATCTGTGTGTTCAATATCCAGCACCACCCATCGTAAGTGCTTCCTCTCATAAAACTGAAACTGTGTTAAGTGAGTATGCCTTCTTTTCCCTTATCCTTTAGAATTCACTGTTCATTTCCTTTATGTTTCTACACTTTTTGGTACATTTAAGGAGTTACTCCAAGTAGAACAACAAAATGTTTGTCTCATTCTCTTTCTCTTGTTTCTTTTACTTCGAAACCAAGCTCTCAAAGCTCATCTATGTTGGTTCATATACCAGAAATTGGTGCACATGTGAATTGCTTTACCACTCCAATTTACAGATGAGTGTTGCTTCTATGAACACAAGCATACAAATGTTTTTTTTTTTTTTAAATATTCTTCTTATACTTTTTTTAGTTGTGTACTCAGAAATAGAATCGTGTGATATGGTAATTCTATTTTTAGAAACCAAAATACTGTCTCCCACCGGGGCTGCAGCACTTTCTATTTCCAAGAGCTCTAAAGGTAACGTGGACATTTCTAGCACAAATCACAGAGGAAAGGATATCTGGCACAGTAATGTGCACTAAATATTCATGAAGGTGAAAAAGTATAACATATTATGTACATGTTATGAATAATTCCCCTGCCACTGGCATGAAATTTAGATTATATGTATCAACAAAAAAAGTAGCTATGGAATACAATTGAGTTTCCAAAATAACACTACATAAGTGCCTATGTAAAAATTGTGTATTTATGTCTATAAGTGCATGTAACTTTGTACATACCTATACTCTAGGTACAAGTACAACATGGCATTTTTACATTTTTTTTATTATTTAATATATTAAAATGTCAATAGATCATTGACAAAACATAATGTTATAAAATAAGGCATGTATTTATTGATATGTTAAATACAGTAAAAATTTTTGCTGCCTATATCTTAAATCTCCAAGATGGAGCTGAAGTTGAGTGTTCATAAATCGCCTACCAAGCCTCAGTGCATTGGTAGGGCTAGAATGAAAGCTAGCATTTGACAAATCTACATTCCAGATACTCACAGATTCATGGATGACACACACCTGTAAATGATCATTATAAATAAATGGATGGATGCAGCAAATCTGAAATGAAAAGAGCTCAATGAATATTGAACAAACATTAACAGGATGGGAGCTGGAAATCCAGGAGAACTTATGCAAGATAGGTAAGGATTAAAGAGTCTAGGAATGTGAGAAGGCAGAGTTTGTGGGAAAAGAAGAATGGGGAACAGAAGAACTGGTGGGGCTCATTGTGATTAAAAGTGAGGCTGAATGAGTTGGCTGAAGGGAAGCAAAATACTTCCAGGGCTAGAATTTGGTCTTGATGCCCTGTTTGACCCAGGTATAACTAAAACACAGTCATATAAGGATATGTTTTCTCTTGGACTTGTTTTTATGAACTGATCCAGATGTCTGATTCCACCTTTTTCTCATTGGCTTCTATACCACTCTGCTCCTGGTATATTTTGATTCATAAGTAAATAAAGAGTGACTGGGAGATCTACTTTGTTGTTTTTGTAGACAGATAGTTGTGCACATCTAGTGGCTTTGCATTCCCACAAACTGTCATTTCACTGGAGCAGTCACCATAGGATGGACAGAGGAGAATGCTGCCTGAGAGCTGTCAATTTCTACATCAGTGGTTGCTAAGACAAGCGTTGCTGTATGCACCATAATTCTTCATTAAAAGTAGCAGATCCACATTCTTCTTGTGGAATGTTATTGCAATACGTATCAGAGTAAGAAGCTGTTTAGAATTTCCATTAAAATAGGAATTAGAAGACTGGCCTTAGTAAGATACTTGAAAATTACAAGTGGAAAGAAAATTAAGCTGATGTGCAAGTAACTTCAAAACCTAATCAGCAGAAATGCTGTTAGATACAGTTTTTCTTTGCACATAGACATGATTCAGCAGCTTTCTTCCCTAACTCTGTCAACAGTTTTGAACTAGTAGTGATTTTGTTGTTTGTGTTTTTTTGAGTTTTACCCTTGACAGGCGTTGCTAATTGTAGCACCTGGAAGAGTGGTCTTCAAACATAGACAGAGTTCCACTCGACTTATTTGGAATAATTTTCACTTATGGCTTATTCAGAAAATTTAACTGACTGTTGTTCCACATTAGGAAAGCCCAGAGAGAAATGTCTGATTGCAAAACACTTGGCAATACAAAGTGCTGTGCAAATGCTACTTAATAATAATAACCCTCTAATGTCTCCAAAAGTGGATGGCTAATGTGCTATTTTAGAAATTTGAGACAATAGGCAAACAAGAAAAAAATTAAAATTATTTAAGGTAAACTGTACACTTAGCTTTCACTGAGATAATTTTAATATATGTATTTATTGGAAAATATAAGAAACATTTTATTGTAAAAATAAAAAAAGGGTGGACAGCTAAGGAGAATACCCCAGTCTTTAGTGAGTTCTTCAAGTCTTTAAGTGACTCTGATGATGAACGCAGAAAGTAAATTAGATCACTTAGACTCCCTCCAATGGAGAGGTCTAATTTAAGGAGGAAGTCTCAAGGTTTGGGCCTTAAATTGATGTGACAGTTTAATGCAGAGGACCTTGGCTTCAGCCACCCTTCTAACATAAGATACATGACTTTAGATGGGTAATATGACTTTACTGAAATTGACTACTAAATGTAACCTCTACATTGTAGGATTATGATGAAAATGCACTGAAAGGGACACATAGAAGCTATTGGTTGTACACTGATTCCAGACTGTGGTCTTTTACTTACAGGATGCTATGCCTCCTTGCTCAGAACTTAGATGACTTGGCATCTGTGACTCCAGTTCTTCATCTCATGGCAGAGGGATAGCAGCCAAGGAGAAAAGGGTTCAATTCCCAGAACTCTCTGGATACTCTTCAAGCTACAGACCTTTCCTAGAGTTTGGCAATCTCAGTCTACAACCCAAGGCTTACAGAAAATCTTCAGCAGAGATTATTGCTTATTTATCTAGCATATTAAGGTATGTTTAGACATAAAATACTTATATTTTCAGAATATGTGTTAATACTTTTAATAGTGTGAGATATTCATAAATAGACATTTTTCATAATGTATTTTCTCCTATACACAAATTTTGAATAAAAACTTATTATTTGGAAATAATTTGATACTTACAGAAAAATGCAAGAATAAAAAGAATTCAAAGGATACTCATAAAAGTTTTGCCCAGAATCAGCTGTGCAAACATGTTTTTCACATTGTTTTATATTTTTATCTATCAATTATCTATCTATCTATCTATCTACATACCCACTTGGAATATAATTGTCTAAACCATCTGCAAAGGGTAAATTATATACCACATGGTTTTTTATCCACAATTATTTCAATATATATTTCTGAATAGGTATTCTCCCTTATGTATCAAGAGTGCAACAATTAACACTGTTTAATAGATCACTGGTGCAATAATAATAATTATTCACTCTCCTGTCACTTTCCAATTTTAAAAATATTTTTATACACTTTTTTCTTTCAGTACAAAATAGAAATCAAATAATGCATATATGTTTTGTGGGTTTTATTTTTTGAAAGGCTTTTTAAATTAACAACTTTTTCTAACCCAGTTCAGTCAATTTTTTTTGTAGTATTAGGACAAGAACCCAGTGTCTTCTAGTACAGTGGGCAACCGTGCTCACACTGCAGCATCTCCAGCCCTAATTTAACTTTTTATTTTGAGACAGAATGTCATTAAGTTGCCCAGATAGTCCTTCAACTTGGAATCCTTCTGTTTTAGCCTATCAAAAAGCTGCTGTCATAGGTAAATGCTTTCAGAACATTGTTAACCCTTTACCTGGCACTAAAAATTATAACATTTCTCAGCATCATAGTTTAAATAAGAATGACTCCAATAGGCTCATATACTTGAAGTCTTAGTCATCATGGGTGTCACTTCCTTGAGGTGTGACCTGTTGGAGTAGTGTGGCCTTCTTGGAGGAAGTGTTTCACTTGGGGTGGGCTTTTGGGTTTCAAGTGCTCAAACAGACCCAGTGTCCCTTTTTTCCTGCTACTTACAGATCTGAGTGTTCCCCACTTTCTCTTTCTGCTACCTGTGTTCATGATGTAGAACTCTCAGCTTCTTCTAAAGCACCATGTCTGTCTGTGTGCCACCATGTTTTCTGCCATGGTGATAATGGACTAAACCACTGAAATAAGTATGCCTCAATTAAATGCATTATTTTGTAAGACTTGCTGTGCTCATGACATCTCTTCATGACAATAGAACACTGACTAAGACACATACCTGTTTCTTCATGAAACTTCAGACATAATAGATGTATTCCTTGTAAAAACAATGCTTTTGCTACTTTGTCTCCTCAGGTAATAGCATCTAGGATATGTGGTACTGGTTTGTCCCTGTTGGTGGCAGTAGCTTTAATCATATGTCAAGGACTTCCATTTCTTTCCCTTCTGCTTGGTGTTTTTTGTTTCTTTGATATTAAAAATGTTGCTCAGCAGGTAAAGGAGATCACTGCTAAGCCCATTGACCTTAACTCAATCCCCAGAACCCTCATGGTAGAAGAAGAGACCCAGTGCAAGTTGTCCATTCTCTGCTTTCCACATGTGCACAGTGGTACATGTGCACCTGCCCTTAGTAAATAAACCAAGTGTAATAGGTTCTAAAGGAATTTATATGGCCTGATTTTGAGATAAAAATAAGTATATTTCTCTTTGTTAAAACTTTCTCCTGGTTGGAACATTTTTCAGATGAATTTTGTCTGACCTGTGCTTTGCTATGAAGGTTATAAATGTCATTTACTTATTTCTGCACTTTTTGTATCTTTCTGGTTTGCTAACTGGCATTTACCATTAACTATATGTATTTTTTTCACAAACAAAATAGCTTTACTTAGAAACACATTTACCTACAGTAACATAGATATTTTTGTTTATATGCAAGATGTTCTTGTTGTTGATTATAAAGAACTCATACATGAAGCCAGAGAGCAGAGATTTCTATATGTATTTCTAATTAATTTATTAATTATTGGTCTTGGATCATGAATCCCTACCCTTGCAATATTTTAAAATACATACTATTCTCAATTATTTTATTTACAAATTTTCTCTGATTATGATCAATTGGAACATTTTCATGTATACTTCTCTGTACTGTGTGACATATTGTCATAATTTTTTAATATTTCTGTTATGCATAATGATTACAGTCTAGCCCTGTAATAAGGAGACTGAGACAGATAAGGTGTTATTTATTTATTTATTTATTTATTTATTTATTTGCTTTTGTGGGTCTATGTCTTCAGGCACTAGGTATGCTTGTGTACATGTGGGTATTGTTTTTGTTGTTAATCCAAAGATGAACTCTAACAGAAATGGAATGGAATAACAGAATTTTGGTGATCAACTGGTCCAACCCAATGATCACAAATATATACCCTAAAATATAAATCTTTAGTAAAATTAATTTAATGTCAGAATCTCTTGGAGAAAAATTTCAACTTAATGTTAGTTGTATGACAAGTTCATAAAGATTTGGATCCATTTGTTCACAATTTAAATAGTCTCTCCATTTTTGCCTGCCTTAAGGTGTCATAAATGAATCAGAAATACAGTCTGACTTGCAGTTTGATGTTTGGAGATGATGTAGTATATGAGTTTATGGGTCATAGGTTTTCAATACATAGACAAAATGTGACAATGCTTAAATCCTGATCCTTAAATTATTAAATTTTAATAATTAGGCTAATAATATCTTGCTCTACATTTAGTGTAAGGCCATGTGTTCTATCAGGGATGGCCATGAACTATGAACATGGTTACCATTGGTTTATTTCTGAGTTATAGAATGCCATTTTGAGACAAATTAAGCATCCCCATGAATTGGGTAGGATGTCTCAAAATAAAAGTTAAACTATAGTCATTTGTCCACTATTTTCAGTATGAAATCTCCCTAGACAATAATCCAAATAAAGTATATCAAAGTGAGAGGTTTTTTTCTGGAAAAAGATGTCCCTTGGTTAAATGGCATGAAGCTGCCTTTAGGTACACAAATAAGTCACAGAACCACTTTTGCATGTATGTGGGTTAAAGATGGGAAAGCAGTTAAAGGGCCAATGATTTAAAAAACAAAACAAAACAAAACAAAACAAAAAAACAAAAACAAACAAAAAACAACCAATGAGTTAAAAATAATTAGTGAATTTCTCTAACATGAGAGTATTATGCAAGTTATTATTATAGTAATTAAATCCTGGCATATGACCATTAAAAGGAACTAGCATTTTTACTTAACAATGAATTTGTCATGCTCTCTATTAGAGATGCCTGCAGTCAGAGGGTTCATGCTGGAAAAATCTTCCATACAATGGAGGCAGAGGGACCCCATAAATATGTTCACCTGTCACTATATGGGAGTCTTGGTTTGCAGCAAGAGTAAACACAAATATTAAGTTCTTATGTTCATAGGCTCATACATTATATAGAACACTTTAATCATGGTATTTTATTGTATTTTTATAAAAAGCCACTAGTTTGTGAAATTTAAGAGCATTGACCTTACCAGCTAACTGTGGTATATGGAATGGAAGCTTCGGTACAGTTGTGCCTAAACACAACAGTTAAGTGGGCCAGGACTCACCGTGGTCCCTTTATTTATTCCTACAAGTTTTGTAAATCCACATCTGACTCCAGCCTTGTGCTGAGGTCTGCTGTGGGCTGACGGTTGTGTAGCACTCCGCAAACGAATGGGAAAACGCCAGACTCCATCTGTTTCCACAAGGAAAGGCAAAACTGCAAAGGCAGAGTTAAGTTTTTATGCTTAATGATAGCACATACCTGCTATTTATATTTTGTCTAAAATTGGAAATTTATCTTTTTACTAAACTGGCTTTAAAATTTAAAACAAATTCATTGGGAAGTCTCAAAATAAGATTTAATACGAGACACCTAAGAATCCAACAAAGAGCTGTTTCCCTCACCTACTGACCCTCACCTGAGGAAAAATCGGCTCATGGATTCTTTTAAGAACTGTGGTTCTCTGAGATTGCACCATGGCTGGCCCAGTGTCTTTTCCTTTCCTGCTCGAATGCATGGTTTCCCGGGTACAGACAGGCACCTGCACCTGTTGGGAGGGATGCCCTGGGCTTCTGTTTTGTACAGGCTGTGTTTGTAACAGTCACTTAGCAACCTGTTTTCCACTCC
Source organism: Mus pahari (assembly GCF_900095145.1). Taxonomy (NCBI): domain Eukaryota; kingdom Metazoa; phylum Chordata; class Mammalia; order Rodentia; family Muridae; genus Mus; species Mus pahari. The sequence continues at coordinate 16,159,868 of NC_034600.1, forward strand.
ATGCTTTTCAGCCTCCCCTATGTGCTTCCCACACTGATTTTGACTTTCATCTCTGAAGCCTACCAGCGCTGTTTGCTGTATTTTAAATGCCGGTATGGCTGGGTGACAATCTCCAGAACGATGTGCGCAATGTTCCCAGGTTTTATATTATAGATTTGACATGTCACTGGTTGTCAGACATAGACCAGTGTGACTTCCAACTCAGTTCTTCGACATTTCAAGTTGAAGCAGGCAGGAAAATGATACCTGGGGAATTGTACTTTATGATTAATATCCCCACATCAGCTTTCTTCCTATGAAAAGAGGGAACGAAAAAGACAGGTGCAATCTTACACAAATACACACACAGTTTTTTTTTTTTTAAGCAATCCAAAGGAAAGTTATTCCGGCTGCCAAGAAGTGTAAGGCACAATGTTCAAAATTCGCTAGGTCCCTCAAATGTGTTAAAAATGAAGAGGTCACATCTCAATCTAATGTAGCTCACGTCCTCCCAGTTTAACTTTGCTTTGTTGCATCTCTGTTTCCTGATGTGATGCTGTTAAGCCAGGCAAGAGACCTCTAGCAGTTTGGCAGTGGGTGGGGGGAAAAGTCGTTTTCAGTATAATGGCCGTATTTCAGTTAACATGCTGTCAGTCTTTAATGACTAGTGGTGTAACAGCTGGTTTTGATGTAATTTCTTTTGAGACCACTAGATTACAAGCAGTTTATTGCATTCCTCCTCTCTGACTGCTCCCTGGATACAACCCAAAGTCAAAAGGTTAAAGGTCTAAAGCCATAATCTGAAGGATTTGTCATCATTTAGCAGGTCACTTGTTGCTATGTACTATGCAAACTGAGAATTTTTAGTTAGCTTGTCAGAATGGCTTAGTAATATTTTTTCTATTCCAGCTTGAAGGAACTGAGAATATTCAGCTAGAGACATATTTTCAGAAATCAAAGATTGCATTTGATCTTGTGTATATATGGTAGTCTTTATATGGATGGAAGAATATTTTTTTAAAAAATAAGTTTACTTTTAACAAGAGGATCTGAGGGTGGGAATTTAATTTTTACAAGCTTGAATAAAATGGCATGGGTCTTTGATGGAGGATAGGCACCATATCCAAAAGGAAAAGTGAGAGACACAAAGGAATGGATCAGGCGACTTGAGGCGTGCTAAAGGTCATGGGCCCTATTGTTGGCCTTTCAGCCTGTCAGCGAGTGATGGTCCAGCTATGCTCTACCAGCTAAGAAACTCCTTTGTTTAGAAAGGAGCTGTTCTTTGAAGGAAGGACTTGGCAAAAGAGAAAAACAAAACAAAACAAAAATCTAGTGTAAAGTCCATAAAGCAGGAGACTTTTTCCTTCCTAGCACCCAAGGCAGATTTTGTTTTTTGGAAAGAGGTTGACAGGGTGTGTAACAGTGTGGAAGATGAAAGCTACAGGGCTGATGCTTGTTGGGTGGGGTTTGCATTAGTTAGTTTAGAATATAAACTTTTAAACATGAAAAATTGCTATAAATAAAATTTTCAAAATTATTCTAGGCAGGCAGCAGTCTTCCTGGTCAATCCATGGCTCATCCTCATCATTGGGAATGTTCCTCAAGATGGGGACACAACTAGTAACTATTCCTTTTCTGTGCATCTGTTGCCCTCTAGGGACTCCAGCATGCAAAGGAACAAGAGATGCAGCCATTTGCAGGAATCAAATAGCCATTGGCTTTTCCTCCAGTCAGACATAGGGGAGACTGGCATCTATGCTTATAATCATATACTTATCATTTCAGAGATCTGAATGAGATTAATTTAATTATTACTCAGAATTACTTTTCCAAATCTTAGCTAGGCGGTAAACATTACTACTTGTCTTGAATATTTTCTATTTAATTCTGTAATTTTGAAAGTTAAAGAAACATACTATAATTTTGACTCAGTCTTTGAAACTTTGGAATCTTGATTTTTAATAGTAGGGCTTTCATAGAGAAAGTGTGGGACGTCCCATAACTAACAGAAATAAGTACGGAGAAAAAATTTGTTCCAATATTAATGGTCTTACCCCCCCAAAAGTTAGCTTTCTCTCTTACATTTTTCTTTTCACCCCTCCCATTTTCTTCTCCTTTGCCTCTCCTCTTCATCTCCCCCTTCCTCCTATCTTTCCTTTCTGGTGTGTGTGTGTGTGTGTGTGTGTGTGTGTGTGTGTAACCCAGGTATCCCAGGATGGCCTTGATACTGGAGATCTTGCCTTAGACTTGGCAACTGAAGAAATTACTGGTATTTGGTTTTCTGTGTTTCTTTCTTTTTAAATTAGTCAATCTATTGTTTTTTTTTTTTTTTAAATATTTGTTATTTTATGTATATGAGTATACTGTCACTATCTTCAGATACACCAAACAGGATCCCATTACAGGTAGTTATGAGCCACCATGTGGTTGCTGGGAATTGAACTCAGGATCCGTAGAAGAGCACTCTGTGCTCTTAACCACTGAGCTATCTCTCCAACCCCATCTGCATTCCTTCCTTCCTTCCTTCTTCCTTCCTTCCTTCCTTCCTTCCTTCCTTCCTTCCTTCCTTCCTTCCTTCCTTCCTTCCTTCCTTNCTTCCTTCCTTCCTTCCTTCCTTCCTTCCTTCCTTCCTTCCTACCTTTCTTTTGGTTTTCAAGACAGGGTTTCTCTGTGTACCTCTGGCTGTCTGAGAACACACTCTGTAGACCAGACTGGCCTGGAACTCAGAAATCTGATTAACTCTGCCTCCCAAGTGCTGGGATTAAAGGTGTCTACCACCACTGCCTGGCTCTGCATTTTTTTAAAATAGTTTTCTATCATGTTTTAGAATTCTGTTAAAGTTATATAAATAAACCATTGGTTTATTTAAAATTATTTTATTAGATAGTTTCTTCATTTACATTTCAAAGGCTGTCCAGAATGTCCCCTATACACTTCTCCTGCCCTGCTCCCCTGCCCACCCACTCCCACTTCTGGGCCCTGGCCTTCCCCTGTATGGGGCATATAAAGTTTGCAAGACCAAGAGGCCTCTCTTCCCAACGATGGCTGACTAGGCTATCTTCTGCTACATATGCAGCTAGAGACACGAGCTCTGGGGGTACTGGTTAGTTCATATTGTTGTTCCACCTACAGGGTTGCAGACCCCTTCATCTCCTTGGGTAATTTCTCTAGCTCCTCCACTGGGGTCTCTGTGTTCTATCCTATAGATGACCGTGGGCATCCACTTCTATCAATAACTATTGTTTTTGAATAGACTAGTACATTGTAAACTAGTCAGTCCTCCACAGGAAAAAGAATAAACTATTTTGATTAGACGTATTTTCTGCTACGCTAATACTTCCTTCTTGGCCACAGCTGGCTATCAGGGCATTTGCAACTATGGAGAGTACTGAATAATTGGTACCTGATCTTAAGAGTCAAGCAAGACAACTAAGCCAAAGTTGTCATGAACTGGAGTTGCAGAAAAGATGTCATGTTAAAAAAAAAAAACGAACAAACAAAACAACAACAACAACAACAAAACCATGTCATGTAAAGAAAAGATGCAGAGCAAAGTCAACTTTCCTGAGAAACACTGAAGTAACCAAAGACCAAGAGGGCTTGCTATGTTAAAGGAAATGGTAACTCACATTAAATAGGTCTGCTGAAAATGTGAAATGATCTTCAGCAGCCTTCACAGAACAGAACTTTCTGAACAGTTCTGTATTTTATTACTTGAAGCAATGATTGCTCTAAAAGAGCCAAACTCATTCGAGTTACAAAACCCCTATCCAAAGTTACCATCAAACAATTTTCATAGTGTGTTGCTCATGGAAAAATTAACTGTCTGGATACTTAGAATAAAGTTGTCTATATTTATGAACTTGGGTGGGTGTAGGAGATTTGGCACAAAGCAGATATTAGCCTTTACTGCCATCTTTATTCAAAGTTTCATTTTTTTACTCATTGACAAAATGTGAAGGAAATGTCCTTATGGTCTCAACAAAGATTGTTTAGTGTGTCTAAGTACATATTTGATGGTTATGTGGTGTGTGTGTGTGTGTGTGTGTGTGTGTGTGTGTGTACACTCATATATATGTTCTCTATGTGGCAGTTGCTGCATGTGCATGACAGAAATTGATATCTTCTATTACTTTCCACATTTTTCTTTCATAACAAGATTTCTCATTGAACCTGGAACTTGTCCATTTATATAGGTGGTCTAAGCTAAGCAGAAAGCCCAGGGACTCAGTATCCCATTATGACAGGTCTGGGGTTTGAGGTGGCTGTGGCTGAGTCTGGCTGTTACTCAGCTGCTAGGGATTTGAACTTATGTTCTCATGGTTGGACAGTGAGCAATGGCTAAGCCATTTCCCCAGTCTCCATATTGCTTAAATTATTGAAGACTGTTGGCTCAGTTGTATTTATGAAAGTCAAAGTGGTAGATAAACAATTTTAAAACAAAATCAAACTATACACAATCACTTTAAAATACAAAGAAGTACTCAAGTATGAGGAATCACTACTATCTTTGTGAATACACTGTGAACTGTACTATGGCCTTGACCTCTACTTCATTGTCCTGAATGCTTGATACTCACTTTTCTTCTCCTCTCAGTTTCCTCTGAATTCCTTAATCCTTGCATTGCTGCTGTACATTCATCCATTTCTATGTTAGCCCACTTGAGTTTTGCTTTCTCTATATTGACTGTATTATAAAGGACATGCAAGTTTAGGATTGGTAAATCTTGTCAGGGAATGTGCTTGCAACATATAAACTGTATCAGATTCTGCTTTTGTTTGTTTTAAAACTTGAAGCTTGATTTGTCTAATCTGTACAGTATGATACTATCTTCCTTGGCTTATTAAAATTCTGGAGAGTATTTTAAAAATTCTTTCTGTTTTCTAATTCTCCTTTCTGTGCCATCATAGTATATTGCATAGAATGTGACTATTGTGTATAGTTGCGTGATCAGTCTGGTTATGGTCTGCATACCTGTGTTCCTCTAAAATTCATGTATTGAAACTACTTACCAACGAGAAAGCTTTCAACAGGTAGCTTTTACTAATAAGAAGATGAGGGATATGGCACTCCTTTGAACAGAATTGTGATCTTACTCAGTCCTCAAAAGTGGCTTTATCTCTTCTGCTATGTGAGGACAAATATAAACACCTTCCATAAAGATGACTCTGTTTGATGCTCTGTCTGTGAATATCGTACTCTTGGATTTCTCTGCCTCCAGAATTGTTTGAAGTGAGGATGCAGGCGTTCCAAAATGCCAGGTTCATGCAGCATATTCAACTTCAGTATACAGCTTTGAACGATTCCACAGTCATTAATCTTGACATGGTCTGCATCTTGATAACAAAGCTTGCAAAAATTACTCCTTGGTTTCACATATTCTCAGTTCACAGTAAAGCTAATCCTAATGCCCTTATTGCTGATTTTGAAGAATTTCTGTTTTTCTTTTTAGAGCTCAGTAATATATTTAAGAAAAATATATTTTATATAGCAACTATATGGATTAGAATGTGTTTTTCATAATTATATATCTTCAGTGGAGTCTCATTGAGTATATTAATCACACATAAAAGCAGGCTTCATGCCCAGCAGTAGACAACCAAAGCAAAACAAACACAATGATTCTTTTGTAGACTGTTGTTCTCATGTTGCTTTGTTTGGGCATTTTTAAAAATCTTACTATCCTTTTCCTTTTAAATTATGGTTTCCAATTTTGTGTTTTTATATATTTTCTTCATGTATGTTCTGTGTGCTTATTTCCTAACAAAGAGAAGAGAAGACGAAGGGAAAGGAGGAAGAGGAGGAGGAGGAGATGAAGGAGAAGGAGAAGATGAAGGAGCAGGAGGAGGAGGGGAAGAAGAAGAAGAAGAAGAAGAAGAAGAAGAAGAAGAAGAAGAAGAAGAAGAAGAAGAAGAAGAAGAAGAAGAAGAAGCAGCTATATTATGCTTGTCTCTATTTTTTGAATAATATTTTCATTTGTATGAACTTTTCTTCTCTATGGCTACCCAAAATATTTGTATCTCATTTCTTTCCATTATTATTATTTATAAAATTGTACTTTATATCTTCATCTCTTCCTTGTTAATATTTTGTTACTGTCTTTGAACTAGAACTTTGAGCTATTGTGATTTAAAAAGTCAGCAAGAGTACATATAGGACCATTTAGACTCAACGGGATTGCTTAGGAGTTTCAGTGGGTTTAGCTGCTCAGTGATCATAGCAGCTCTGTAAGGAGTAGCTATATGCATTGCATATGGTCACTTCCTCTTCACTGTTCACACTCCTGTCTAGGCCTCCCACGGTAGCTCCTGCTGTAAATGTAGGCTGCAGTGAATCCTCTTAGAAGGTACTTTGCCATATTGCTGCCATTTTCAGCTGCAAAAGATGATATGGTCTATTAGTGAGGGTCAGTAATGTAGAGCGTTTGTTATTGGTCACTGAGAGTACAGAGAAAGGGTGTGGTAGGTTTTATCTCTCCAAATGGTGGTTCTATAGATCGTTGTCTCTTACTTTGAATTTAGATAAAAACTCTTGTTTTGTCCTCTCTACCTCAAGTTTCTAAGCAAATCATTGCAGTGGCCGATTTATCTTCCTTTCAGTGTTATAAATCTTCTTTAAGATTTTAAATTAATTTTGGTCGTGAGTCTAGCCTTTAACGCTTGGCCCACCTCTCAATCCTCAATGGGAGGTTTTTGTGAAATCTCTCCCCTCAAGGCTCAGTTATCTGTATAGACGTGGAGGTAAAAAAGATTGTAAGAGCCAGATGTGCTGATGATTTCAAGAAAACAGAGACATTCAGACATAAAAGGGCTAATGCATATATCAATTCACAGAGATTAACAGTACATACTAGATGTGTACAAGTTCAAACCTGACAAAATCCCAGGACTGAGAAGAGGAAGTATACACAAAATCTCATGCCCACCCAGGAAGCAGTTTGTAGTTGATATATATTGTGAAAAGGAAAATGAGTTTTCTTCAACGGAGTGATACTGGCTATAACAACCATATTCTAGGTCAGGCCCCAGGACCAGGAGAAGTTGGCCAACACAAAACAGACTCTACCGTTTTTTGTGTTTCTTGTTGTTGTTTGTTTGTTTGTTTGTTTTCTTTGTATTTTTTGGAGGGGGTGTTTTGATTTATCTCTCTCAGGGTTAGGCTTAATGAGAGAGAGAGAGAGAGAGAGAGAGAGAGAGAGAGAGAGAGAGAGAGAGAGAGAGAGAAGGGAGGGAATAGAGAGATCTGGGAATAGTTGAGGGAGAGGAAAGGTTATGATCAAAATATATAAGGAAAGTTTTTATTAAAAATAAAGTTAAAAAACTATAGCAAAGTATGGCGGATGTGAGTTGAGCTGTTACCACCCACAGATGATCTTCAGGATCAGGTGGTCATTGAAATGAAGTGCATTACACTTTGCAGTCTATGCCATCTTTCCCTCTACAAGTATAGTCATTGTTCTTACTCAACAAATAATCCATCTGAGAAAATTTACTGTCATAACCAATGTCCTAGTAAGGTATTTGAGACATTCTGGGTATGGAAAAATATAACTAAAATAAACGAAGTTATTTCATGCTTAGAAGTTCTGAAATATAAGAATACAATAATACAAATACACAAGGGTACATCATCTATATAAATTGACATACTGTGTGGTTAAAAAAAAACCTCCGTGAAATGGAATTGATTATAGAACAAAGATGGAGAATATGCTTTGATTTTCCCGTATACTTTTACCTTTTCTAATATTACTGCTTACATTTTTTCTAAACATAAAAGGTGAAAACTTTATCTCTCACATAGGAAATAAAAAACACATTATTTTTCTACATAAGAACTCAACATATAAAGGCATTTTTAGAAAGAAAACATTTTAAATGAGGCTGTCTATAAGTACAATATCATAAATATTTATCTTCTTATAATCATAGCTGAGTTCTAATGCCCAGCGTTTGGGGCTTTGAAAGGTATTATATTTACCTGTGTTGTGAGAGTAGGGAATCGGTGACAAGATGGATGCCATTAAAAGAACAAGAAGTGGGCAGAGCCCACTCAGCTTGGTGCCATTTCACCACGCAGTGAAAGGCAGCCATCTGTTAATGAGAAGAATCTTCTCCAGACTCTAAATGTTCCAGTTTTAAATTCTGGACCTATGAGGCTTTCAAAAACATGAGGAATGAATGTGTTTCAAAACTGTATTTTGCTCTAGCAATCTAAATTAGACAATAAGTTAAATCCAAGGAGTTTAAATGTATGTTTTAGCATTTATCCAAGGAATTACATAATCCCTTCAAAACATCAAGATCTTTATGATGTCTTATTGAAGTACACTAGTTTTCTTTTCTTTTCCTACTAAATATCTTAAAGAAAAAAATTACCAGAGTCCCATGGTTTCCTCTAGTTCCTTTTACAAATGAGTTATTCAGACTACTGTTGCAAATGAGTCAGAAGCAACTTCCTGCTTCTCTGTTCATTTCTGAATGATAGTGCACACATACAAGGATGATGGGAGTGGTACAAAATACCTTATCCATACTGACATCCTGAATATCAATAGGAGTAATAACACAACCTTTCCCCTTCCTTTGGTTAGGATTTATCACCTGCATACCATCATCATGCATCATATTGCCAGTGTGGATTAGTCAGGGAGGAAAGCAGTAGTTGCTATGGCAAGCCTCCTCATTTGAAGGGTTATACTTGAATGTATTTTTCATGGCTTTGTGGAAAAGAAGATGTAGGTAGGGAAGGAAGCAGGAAGACAGTTGTAATTCTTACTAGTGTTATTTCCCAGTTTGGTACAAATGTCAGGCTTGTTGTGTTGAACCAGGGAATTTTATCTCCTTTTCATTCAGTTGTACATTCACGTGCTTTTAATTTCATTAGATGCAGATAAGGTTAGTGGCATGTGGGCAAAGTAGAAAACATCTCATTTGTAGCAGTTACCAATTTTTGTTATGCGTCTATGGAGACAGAATTAAAACACCAATTGGAGGCAACCAAATTGTAGGGGGGTAGCATTGGGAGATTAACAAAATCAGATTTTACTAGCTGGGTTAGCACTGGCTCCAGTCATCTTGGAACATAAGCTTTTACAGGGAAATGATTTTGTGTAGTATATAATTTATATGTGATACATTTGCTATATAATACTCAGTAAAAATGGCACACTTAATATCTTAATCTTCCTGTATCCAAAAGTGATGATCAGTTTCTTAGCCATCATGAAATTTTATATGAATTGTTGTGTTTTGGATATTAGTTTCTCCCTTCAGAGCTTGTATCTTGAAGGTTTTCTCTATAGCTGGTCGGAACCATACCATCGAGAGGTAATGGGATTAGAAAGGAATTAACTACATCAATGGGTGAAAGCATTGATGAGTTCACACTGAAAGGGCCAATGGAATACTCGTTCTAGATGGAGGGAGTAGAGGAGTGGCTGAGTGCCTTTGAAGGATATGACTAGGTCCTAGTTCCTTCCTCTCTTTCTGGCTCCTATTCATCATGAGCCATGCTCCATTCACTGTATACTCCTGATGCCATGGTGCCCACCTTACTTCATGTTGATAGTAATACTGTCAACTTACCATGACCCGAACTCATTGAAATTCTGAGCCCAAGTAAGTCTCTCCTTTTTCCTTTCTTTCAGTTTATCAGATTGTTTAAATGTCTTGATTTTTTATTCTTTAATCTTCTTTTTTTCAGTCCATACTTTATCCCCCTCCTGATCCACTCTCTGGCTGTTCCACATCCCACACCTTCTTTCCCCCATCCACCCCCACCCCATATCTCCAAGAGGATGTCCCCACCCCACCCCACCCCCACTCTCCCTCCCCACTCCCTCTTCCCAATTCTCTCAAGGGTTAGGTACACCTGCTCTGACTGAGTCCAGAACAGGAGGTTCTCTCTTGTATATTTGGGGCGGGGGCTCATATCAGCTGGTGTATGCTGCCTGGTTGGCGGCTCCATGTCTGAGAGATTATGGGGGTCCAGGTTAGTTAAGACTGCTGGTCTCTCTATGGGGTCACCCTCCTCCTCAGCTTTTTCCAACTTTTCCCTAGTTCAACCACAGAGGTCAGCAGCTTCTGTCCATTGGTTGGATGTAAATATCTGCCTCTGATTCTTTCAGCTGCTTGTTGGGCCTTTTGAAGAACAGTCACGATAAGCCAGTTTGTAAGCACAGCAACACATCAGTAATAGTGTCAGGCCTTGGAGCCTCCCCCTGAGCAGGATCTCAATTTGTGCCTGTCACTGAACCTCCCTTTCCTCAGGCTCTTATCCATTTTTCTTCCTGTAGTTCCTTTAGACAGGAATAATTCTGGGTCAGAATTTTTGACTGTTGGATGGCAATCCCATCCCTCCACTTAATGCCATATCTAACAGAGAGATCTCCCATGTTCATGGATTGGCAGAATTAACATAATAAAAATGGTCATCTCACCAAAAGCTATCTACAGACTCAACACAGTCCCCATCAAAATCCCAACAAAATTCTTCAAAGACATGAAAAGAGCAATGCTCAAATTCATCTGGAAAAGTGAAAAACTCAAAATAGCGAAAACAATTCTTAACAATAAAGAACTTCTGGGGGAATCACCATCCCTGACTTCAAGATATACTGCATAGCAATAGTGATAAAAACTGCATGGTATTGGTAGAGAGACAGTCAATCACTGGAATAGAATTGAAGAACCAAAAGTAAACCCAAACACCTATGGAAACTTAATCTTTGAAAAGAAGCCAAAACATGCAATGGAAAAAACAAAGTATCTTCAATAAATGGTGCTGGTCTAACTGGCTGTCTATATGTAGAAAAATCAAAACAAATCCATATTTGTCACCTTGCATAAAGCTCAATTCCAAGTGGATCAAGGACTGCAACATAAAACCAGGTACACTGAACCTGGTTCAGAAAGTGGGAAAGAGCATCAAACTCATTGGCACAGAGAGAACCTTCCTAAACAGAATTCCAATGGCTCTGGCTCTAAGATCAAGAATTGATAAATGGGAGCTTATGAAACTGGAAAGCTTCTGTAAGGCAAAGGACATAGTCAATAGGACAAATCAGCAACCTACAGATTGGGAAAAGCCTTTTCTTCTTAAAGTTGATTTTCTCAGGCATTATCTCACAGTAACACACAACTAGGATTCCAAGCCTATTATTAATATTTATATTTTTAACCATATGAGATATTTAACTAAACCTGCAAAAAGTTAACTCCCCCCAAAAGAATTTCACTTTTATTTTCCTGTATCTAAATTTATGCACAGCAGCTTCTACAATTCACTGATAACTCAGTCTGATTATTTCTGTTCTAACTCACAGCAGTGCCTTTAACTCACTGACAATCCTCACTCTTAAACTAAACATCTGTAGAATCAATTATCAAATAAATTCACAAAATTTACAAAATAATAAGTTTTAAAATAATTGCCTATGGTAGTTTTTCACTGATATGTGGGGGTTCCATTTTGCAGGTAAATTTTGCATAGGGACCTAAACAATATTCCTGATGTTCTTGGTGCTATTCAAAATTCTGTGACACAGAAGTGAACAAGGCAGGTAAATCTGTCAATCTTACCATGGCTTACATTTGGGGGCTGGGTTCAACAACAAGTAGATTACACAGTGGAATGAATAGAGATCGTGGAGAAGGATACAAAAGAAGTTGAGAAATAGAAATTATAAATGTGGGAATATTGTTTTAGGTGGGCAGACAGATACTGCAGCCACAGTGAACAGCAAGCATCCTGGGTCTTGATCTTTGTCTTGTCCCAGTCTATGAAGAAGTCTACAGACCAATCCACATATCCAAAGCTAAAAAAAACAGAATATTTCTCAAGCTTTTGAATAGGCATGTCTTTAGTCTGAGGCTACAGAGGGAAGAAAACACATTAATGATGTGTTCCAGAGATAGTTTGTGAACAGTACAATCTATAATGAGGTGGCAGAGAAGTTTTCTTTGTGTTCAGAAGAAAGGCCCAGGGACAAGCAGGTCAGTAGTGACAAAGGGGAGAATCAAGCCTATATTTTCCCTTGCATCTTTCTTCTTTGCTAATTAAAACAAAATGAAAAGGCTAAATTGTTGGAGATTCCATGTAAAGATTTTAGGATAATGAATTGGAAATTGGTCCTAGATGTTGGGACAGGTTATTGAAAATTGTGACATGCTTTCTCCATTTTCTGACTAAAGAAATCCCCAGAGATTTACAGAAAACTACTATAAACTATCATGTCAGTTGAGGGAAGATGTAAATGTACACATGGTAAAGAAATGGCTACAAAGTTTGGAAATATTTTGGTAAGATGTAACTTCTCCAAATATATCACTTATATATTTAGAATAATTAAAATGGGTTACTGTATTTATAAAGCTTTGCTTACCACTAACTGGAGAATAGTTATTGCCATGAGTAGGTAGCATATATGACTTGGTGACTGTAAGTTTTGTCTTTGATTTCAAACTTTGCAATGATTTCCGCAATGAAGCAAATGTTGAGTTGAGGATGAGCTAGGGATTTGGTGAGACATGAAACGGGCCTAGATATCTATTTTATGCTGGAGGTTCAGTACCTGGGAATTCCAGTTGACTTCAGGATGTTCATTTAGGCTACTCAAAGAATAGACACATGTCATGTGAGTGACTCACGAAGAGTTAAAGCTTACTTCATATGCAATGTACAGAGAGGGACACTCCAAACCAGTAACAGTTGAGAGAGGAAATTTATCAAAATACACAAATGCCTCTTTCTTTTTCTCTTTGACCAGAGTTTGGCAGTGTGCCTGATTTCATGGGACATTCTTGCTTATGGTCTTTCCAGGACACAATAGGCTACTTTTCTTTCTAACTTTATAAGTTTAATATAAAATGAACTACTTATACTTTATCTTATTTTCATAACAATGCTTACTAAAATAAATCAGAACAAATATTTCTTGATTTTTGCCTTTTTAAAACACCATGGAATCCTGGGAACTCTGGATATAGTGATAGAAATAAAAGACTATAAAAGGGAAAATTTTCAGTTCCATAGAAATTTGAGGAAATACACTCAGAGTACTTAGAGATAAATAATATTAGATCATTTGGAATTAACTACCGTAGAGCATAGCCCTCTCTCTGGTGGTTAGAACATCACCAAGCATGTGCTGGTTTACATAATGAGCAAAATTAAAATAACTTCTAAGAGTCCACATGCTGTCAAATCTGCTGCAGTTTCTTCTTGTATGAAGCAAATCTCAGACATTTATTCTCCATAAAATAAGTAAAAAAAAAAAATCAAAAGCCCTCTAATTGGTAGAAATTCTCAGGGCAGGTCTATAAAGTTCATTAGTGCTCAGACATTTAATAAGCAAATGTCTGCTCAGCGACACCAAATGGCCTCAGTTCCTATTGAACACAAGTCTCTTTTCAAACCATTGATGTGAAATGATTCTATTGACACTAGCTTTTGAAGAAAAACTTTAGTTGAAGGGAACTATGTCCAACATTTATCTCTATTGGTGGATTCTTTTCATCTTATTTATTCTTCCTTTATTTTGTATGTGAGAAGGAGAAAACAAAGTCAGATCAAACACGCCTATGGAACAAAGCACCAGGATTCACACCAGTGTGCTAGGAATGGGAAGATTTTGCTCGCATTTGCTCTGAAAGGCTCTCATGAATTTTCCCATACCCTATGCACAAGCAGAACAGTGGATGCCTCCTCCACTAGAGCACAATGTCTAAGAAATGCATCTCTCACTTCGTTTCCAGTGTCCATGCTTTCCTGGACATGTACCTTAAGCTTCTTTTTCTCTTTCGGTTCCATTCATTGGCAAAACGAAAGGTAACTTTGGGAGTGAACATGAGTAGTGAAACTTAGCTCTGGAGACAAGCAGTAACTTTTCATTTCAGAGTTTTGAAACTATCTGGTTCTACATTGTTTAGATTGACTATTTTTACTTTGTAATGTCATGCTATCAGTTGAGTAGAGATGGCCTTCTGGACGTTGCACAGTTTCTCGTCTCTTTGAAGTCAATGCTCACTACATCTCTACTCTCTGCTGGTCCTTTAATCAGTGTCCAGTCTGTCTGATGAGAATAGCCCCAGGATGGAGCCTGAGACCAAGCCATGGGCACCACCCCTTTGTCCTACTCACATGGATGGGACATGATTCCACAGGATTAGCCAACAATTATATGCTCTGAACTGATCAATTCAGTCAATTTACTGTGCAAAGTAAATTGATCCTTCAGAACAAAGGTTTCTGTCAGCAGGGAGCTACCTGAGAAAGCAGCATGCCTGTGTAAACAGTTCTGTCCTTCTCCCAGTGTGGAGTGGCCCCACGCCATATGGTGCCACTATGAACTTATTAGCTGACGGATTAACTGATCTCTGCATTTGGGATCCCCAGTTTCCAGCTGTGAGAATGATTGATGGGCTAACTACTGCTCCAGTCTTGGAAGTTATTTCCTCCATTTAACAGAGTCAAGAAGACAGAAAATTGCCCCCTTTGTAAATGCTAATCTCACCACTCCTTCGAACACCCAACATAGCAATTTATTCAAGGCAAAGTCTTAAAATTGGTATAGTGCACATCAAATGCATACTAATTAGCAATTTCTTTTGAAGGCTCCATCACTTATTAAGGGTCTCCTTTTCCATATGTTCATCATGCCCCACTTCACCCTTTAATTACAAAACAGCACTTTCAACTAATTGCGAGAAGGTATATTGTGCCTGGAATCTGTATTACACACTATACCTTCTGATGCCTAATTTAGGGTCACATGGAAGGCAGACAGATAAGCAGGCGGAAAAGCTCACAACCATCATCTGCAATTTTAGGCATATTTGGGCATTGTCAGGGTGAATGTTTCATCTACAGTGGTATCTAGGACACTCTTCAGTGGACATTGTGCAGAAGAATGAGGCGAATATTAGGTTAACAATTGAGATCTTTTCTAGATTACAAAGATTACTGGACTGGATTATTTAATCCAAAAGAATGATGATATTACATTAGTAACTTTACAATTTCTTCAATCCCAAATAATGAATAAAACTTTTAAGTCCAATAAGCAGTCTTTTAAGTGTAATAGAAAGATTTTTTTTGAGGGTATTTATTTTTTATAGAACATTTTATTATTATTATTATTATTATTATTATTATTATTATTTTCTTTATTTACATTTCAAATGCTATCCCTAAAGTTCCCTATACACCACCCCCACCCCTGCTCCCCTACACACCCACTCCCACTACGTGGCCCTGGCCTTCCCTTGTGCTGGGTCATATAAAGTTTGCAAGACCAAGGGGCCTCTCTTCCCAGTGATGGCCAACTAGGCCATCTTCTGCTACATATGCAGCTAGANACACAAGCTCAGGG
This sequence comes from Mus pahari, assembly GCF_900095145.1. Classification (NCBI taxonomy): domain Eukaryota; kingdom Metazoa; phylum Chordata; class Mammalia; order Rodentia; family Muridae; genus Mus; species Mus pahari. The sequence continues at coordinate 16,175,221 of NC_034600.1, forward strand.
GGTACTGGTTAGTTCATATTGTTNTTCCANCTACAGGGTNGCAGCCCCCTTCANCTCCTTGGGNACNTTCTCTAGNTCCTCCATTGGGGACCCTGTGTTCCATCCAATAGCTGGCTGTGAGCATCCACTTCGGTGTTTGCCAGGCTCTGGGATAGTCTCACAAGAGGCCGCTATATCAGGGTCCCTTCAGCAGAATCTTGCTGGCATGTGCATTAGTATCGAGGTTTGGTGGCTGATGATGGGATGGATTCCCGGATGTGGTAGTCTCTGGATAGTCCATCCAGAAAGAATTTTTTAATTTAGAAGAAAGAATTTTGCAAAATACACTGGAAGGATACTCAAAAGAATTATCTCCTGCTATATAATACTGATGTTTTTCTTTATTAAACCATAGTTCTTATGCAATCTAAATGATTCTAATGGCTATCCCAATTATTGGTCTGCCACATACTGTCTGCCAATGTCACCTTCATCACAGTGCTGAGTGCTAAGGGATGGGACAATACCTTTCTCTGGCTCCTTTTATGTAGTAGTCCCTGAAGAGAATCTGGTAATAATTCTTCCTTCTTAATGTTGGTCCTGAAAGTATTGGATTCACAAATACTCAGGCTGCAAAACGATGATAGAATCAAATAAACTTCTTGATTCATGATGGTCAAAGAACAGGTGAAGTGTGACTGGCAGTTCAAAGTAAGTTCATTTTTCATAAGCACCACAAACTAGATGTTATCAAACATGCCAGCAAATAGGTCAAGCCCACCCGTCCTAAGTTAAGATCATTTTAAGTTAGTTTTCAAAACTGTTCCTAATTTTGAACTAATATATGGGAGACATTAAAAAGAGTGTAAATGGCAAAATAGTCCCATTTTTATGGAAAGAAATTTTAAGGGCTTTTGAATAGATTTGGAATGTTTGCTGCCTCTAGCCACACAGCTTTGTCAAATCTGAGTTTCTTCTCCATACAATAGTCATTATTGCTTACTACTAATAGTTTATTTTCTAAGCTCTCAAGTTTGGAATTGTCTTACTTCAGATTATGTTCCCAACTGATATTGACCTAGGATTTTGTTGCTGGGTTTTTGAGGCTGAAATTTGGGGATGATTTGCTTTTGATTCTCAGCTTTCCAATCTGGGCCTCCTGTTGGCAGTCAGAGTTCACTTCAGAGCTTTAGACTAAGTCTGTCTGTCTGGTGTATGAGTCTGCTAGGAAGCAAAGCTGAGGTCTGCGTCCTGCACTTACAGGCTGAGTTGGCATCTACAGTTTATCAACTATCAGCAATATACTCTTCATTTTCATTCCTCTTTTTCCTGAAGAGAACATAAAAAGTTGTCCTTAATATTTTCATAGAATTTTAAAACATAACCCTAAAATTCATATGAAAGCACAAAAGACCCCACATACAATTTCGAGTAGCAAGAACGAAGTTGGAAACATCACAATGCCAGAATTTAAAGCATATTGCATAGCTATAATAATTAAGACAGCCTGGTAGTTGTAATAAAGATAAAAACTCAGAATTAAACCTATGCCTTTATAGCCAATTGATTTATAACAAAGGAATGGCATGTACCAGAAAACAGAAGGTATTTTCACTGAGTGATGTTTGGAAAATAACAGCCATGTGCAGTTTCACAGCAATAACAGAATACTCACACTGCACAACAGGTCCTGATGAGGATACAGAGGAAAAGCAAGCCCTACCCATTGTGGGTGAGAATAGCAAATGACGATAGAAGTTACAGGGAACAATATAAAGTTCCTTACAAAACCAAAAATCGGATCAATCACAAAGTCCAGGAATTCCACTTCTGGACATATATTCAAAGGAAATGAAATCATACCAGAGAGATATAGACACACCCATAGTTATTGTAAAACTATTTAGAATAACTAGGACATAGGACTATCTTGGGTGCCAAATGACAAATGTCTTGATAAATAAAATACATTTTATATATATATATATATATATATATATATATATATATATATATATGCACACACATACACACACATATATATATTTACACATACATATATATATATATACATATATATATACATATATACATATGTATATATGGGAATATTATACAGCCAAAAGTAGAATTTCAGAAAATTAAATGAAAGTAGAGAACATTATGTTAGCTGAAATAAATCAGACACAAAAGCTAAAGAATTATATGTCCTGCCTTATTTCTGGAAATTAAAACAAAGCTTGATCTGAATATTTAATAATAATTAACAGATGGGGAGATGTGTGTATGTAGGGGAAAAATAGATCCAACATAGTTGGATCTGACATGTGGTCATGCGTGGAGCTGTGTTAATATATACTAATTAAATAAAAGAATTTTTTTGCTCTTTTTTAAGCAAAGACTTGCCAATAATTGCATCTCTTTATAAAATGCATTTTGATAATATCCTTCTTCTCTGTCTTATCCAACCCCCCCCTCCCGCTTCTACCTCCACACAAATCCTGTTCCTACTTCCAGGGTATTTTCTTTTGATGTATTTTTCTTTTCTGTCTAGAGCCTTCTAAGTGAGCCTGGATGTAGAACATCTTTGGGAGTATGAGAAACTTACAAGAAGACAATGACTTTGTATCTCCAGCAGCCCTCCATTCATAGCCAAAAGTTCCTTCTGGAGGGGCAGGGCCTTTGCCCAGACATGACTGACCTCTGACAGGCCCAGCATATACAAACACCGCTGTGATTTCAATATTATAATAGCTGCTTCTTAATAGTGTCCAAAAGATAACACAGCAGTGTTCTCCTCTCTACCGTGTGGACCTTACATTCTTTCCTCGTTTTCTAAAATGTTCTGAGAGGGGATGGATGGTCCCTCTTAGAGCTGAACACTGAGCCGTGATTTATTTTAAGCATCATGAGCTGCCATGTGTCTCTGAACTCACTGATGATCACTGCAAAAAGGAACTTCTCTGAGCAAGGCTAAAAGCAGTATTTAAGAGGCGATTGGATGCCATGTCCATTTAACAGGACAGGAAGTAACAGCCTGTGGCCTCGGCAGTCATGGACTTTGATCAAGTTATGGTGTCACTGGCTATGAATTTAACAACATTGTCATCAAAACAGAGGAAAGATGAAAAATACCTCATAATAGTCTCTCAATCACAGTAAAATATGAAAAGTTGTCTTAAAATCAATGATTATCCTGCTTCATTGTTTGTAGTGGGACAATCGTTGATTTTAAGATAACTTTTCAAAATTGTGTTGCTTCTTTTAATCAACAATGAGTTCCAATATTGATGTTTTGAAATGCAATGGGAAATTTATGCAAACTTGGTGTGAAAGAATGATGGGCATATTTATCAAAATCCGGTATCAAAGGGAGCCAGTGGTATAAATGTGGCAAATATTGTGAATGAAGAATGTCATCATTTTCTTCAGACTTTTATGTATTTCATGTCAGCAAGTTTCTATGCAGTTGAAGCACTACACATATGTATACAGACCTTCAAATGTATTAAGATTCATTCAGTAGTAACTTAATTTGAGTTTTGAGGATCTGACCTTAATAAATGCCTATAGTATAGAGGGAATCATAATATTTTACAATTAGGTTGGATATATTCTGTTGGGATAGTAAAGAGGCAAGCCCCAATTTTCACTTTGAAATTAAATTTAAAATCCTACTTCTGATCTGATTATCTAGGCTAATTGAAATTTTCACCCCCAAAATAGAAGCCACATGTGGTACCTCATGCCTATAATCTTAACACCCAGAAAGCTGAAGCAGGAGGATCACCAGGACTTTGAAGCCAGCCTGTACTATAGAGTGGTTTACATTTTTTTCCTGGAGGATAAAATATTACTTTTTAAGAATCCGACTAATTTTCTCCTATACCTCCTCTTCCCTGATTAAAGTAAATCTTCTAGACAGGTGTTAAGAAGCCCATTTCTCCCTTTATATAAAATGGCTCGACGCTGGTCACATACTAGCAATCATAAAGCACTGACACTGTGGTTTCTAAAATTGCTGTTTGGTAAACCTCTCCCTCACACTGACGAACTTTGTAGTTTGGAGACTTGAATGTAAGTTAATGTGTCTGTGTCTGTCTTGTCTGAAAAACAGCAGGTCTCCATGAGTATGAGAAAAGGAGACACCACAGTCTAGTAGATACCTGGCTTTTTACTATCAAATAAGCACAGGTACCCCGAGGATATCCAGGTCTACGCTAGCCTTATATACTAGTCTGAGCTGTAGAGTCTGACTCTTGAAATCTTACCTCTCTGAGGAGGACAGGCCATCTCCTCTCCCCTTCCCACCTTTCTAAACCCCACAGTGACTGATTTGCAGAGAGATGATCATGAATCTTATGCAGACCCCTTTCCAAAGTGTTTTATGTGATCCTCTGTCACTTCCCTCATGTATATGCAGCAGCGTGGTGGTGACAGGAGATATGCAGGAGTCACTAGATAAGGAATCACACCCTCGAAACTTAGAATGAAGTCTTCATCTTGGGAAGCTTGGTGAGTATTCACCAGCTTATGTATCTTAGGATGCACAAAATGCATTGGGATTAGCATTTTATCTTTGATGAGTTCTGAAAAGCTAAACCTCACATTTCCTTAAGAGGCATTTCTTCCTTTTGTGTGAAACTATTTCTGAGGAGAAATGAACAAATGTTATACCAATGACACATCAAAATGGGGTTACCTAAATTTCAACGTGGTGAAATGAGTTTCACTGGGGTTACTTGTGAGAATATGGGTGATGGGTTACTTACAGCAGTAGAAATGATAGCTCATCACTAAAGCCCACCCCAGCATGGGTGGCAGCTCAGAAGACCTGGAAATCTAGTGTTCACTTCCACACTGGCAGGCAGCTTAGCAGGTTGGAGTGTCTCTTTCCAGCAGCTAGGCTGTTCCCTCTTTTATTAGGTATTGCTACTGGCATGAACTTCTATGCAGTATAGCTTATCTGATAGCATCCCTTATTACTGCTTATACATGTTTGAAGAGGGAGGAGCCTGGTGAATCCGGTCAGCTTCAGGTACTTCTGAAACCTTTGAGTTTACTTCCTAAGCTTAAGGAGCTCCCATGCAGGGTAAGATGTTTCACCTCTCTCTAGATTTCCTTATAACCTTCTCTCTGAGATGGAAGGTATCAATTTAGAGGAAATAGATGTTTTAGAGTTCCTTTAAGTATTTGGACTGCTTAATTTCTAAGCTTTATCAATCCTTACCTGCCTTTTGTGAGACTAGAAATCCTGCACCATCACTAAGTTTCTAATATGGTACACGAAGTATAACAGTTAGAGTTTCCCAAATTGAGAGCATAAAGTTCACATACAAGAATTTTACTCGAAAACAGAGAATCACTTTCAACAACTACCATATTTCTTAGAAATACTCTGTAATAACTGGAGGAAGGAAGAGAGATGGCAGAACAATCAAATGTTGATCTCGTATTGTCATTCTAGGGTTATGGATCAGTGTGGCCAACCAAAGTCCTTCCTACCTAGAGAAAATAGGACAATGCTTTCAAAGCAGTGCCAATAGAACTGTTTAAATGGAAGAAAAGCAATCTCAAGAACAAGCAGATCAGAAATGTATCTTAATTTATAGATAAGTATATTATCAATTTAAAAAATAATCAATTTGATAAGATTCCAGCCCTTTGATTTCAGTGGTAACTTTTACAATTTATTCCATAAACTTCTAAAAATAGCGCATATAAAGTGGCATAAAATGTAATGGGCAGTCATGGAAACCCCTGGGCTATTCTTATTCGAGACACTGATGGCATCATGTCATTCTCACAGGATTATTATGCAGTTATTCTTACGTTTTCTTTTGAGAGAACATTGTTCTTTCTTCACCCTTTTAAATATTTGCTCTGACATAATTCTAATTCAAATGAATAGAGACACCCTTCATTCACTTGGATCAAAGTCAGTGTAGGCAAAGTTTTAGGTCAACTCTCACACATTTGTTTATAGCAGGCATAGGGGAAAGAAGCATGGAAACTATACCTTTTTATTCAGAACTCTCCTTAAAGTACTTCAGATACTCTTTCTGTTCCTTTTCCTTTTCTGCTGAATCATTGGTCCATACAACAAGTTAAGATTTGTATCAAGCTTAAATGGATGAGTTTAAAGTTCAAAAATTACTGTTTAACACGGAAACATGGAGACTATCGTCTACAGTGGTAAAATCTGTCACTGTAGTCAGGTGAGTGGTGAAGAAGCAGCATTAGGGATGCAGTTTAAGTTGTGTGAGGGGTCATTCATACGGAGCTTTGTCACCACCATTTAAAATTCAATTCTTTCCTTAATCATCTGGAGGCATTTGATATTCAGTTGTAACTTGGTGTGATCAGACCCACTTCTGATTTCTCATAATTACTAATGCTTGTAGATGTACCTATTCCCAGATGCCTTATCAGCATTCAAATCAATTGGACATTTCTAAAGTGCCTAACATTCTATCACGTACTTAGCACAATGTGCTAATAACAATGTTTCCTCTGTCCCTCTCCCTGTGTCTATCTCTGAGTGTCTCCCTCTCTTTTCCCCTCCCCCTCCCTCCTTTTCTCTTTCCCTCCCTCCCTTTTTGTCTTCAGACTAAAGCCAAAGAGGAGTTGTGACATACCTGAGATATTCAAATTTCTGCCTGAAGGTCAGTTGGATCTGCCAACATATGTTGCTGATTTTGCCACATGAAAGCCATCTGGAAAGAATAGGCCAGTGAAATGCTGCTCTCTGTTTTCTTAAATTCAGTTATAGCCAAATGTTTACAGAGTGATCTGAAGAATTTTGTGTTTTCTTGATATGGGTCTTATTAAAGCTTGGCAAACCCTTACAAGCCTATCAACAACCCACCAGGCATTTAATGTCACTATTCGAATGCTTGAATTTTTATGTTTATTGAACAATCTTTAATTGGAAGCCCAAGGACCTTTTTTGAACAGTTGCCCACATTGCTACATGAAAGTATGGCATGCATACTCAGCTTGAAATGGCAGTGGCAACTGAAGAGAAACAATGCCTCTGTAAGCCTAGGAGAGGCCAGGGAAGCAGGTCACCATTGAACTTCCTGGAGAAGTGGCCTCAATGTGGGTGCTTTATGGCACAGAGAAAAAAGAAAGGATATACCAAGCAATCAGTATGTTTCCATTCTGTAATGTTTCTACTTTTAAACCCAAAATACTAGCACAGTGAGGAAGTGCTATTCAGAAGCCAGGTTGTGTCACCTATACTACTAGTTTTGTGTGTCACATACACATCTGTTACCTAACTATATAGCACATTTGAAAAAGAAAAAGAAATAACATGGTAGCAGTTTCCTCTCTAGTATCCAGAGTAACAATGCCAGGTTTGTCATATCTGTTTTCAGTGATTAAAACCTCAAAGAATTTCCTGTACATTTACAGTAAGTAAGCCAAGTCTTACAATCGTGCTTCAAATCCTTCTGCACTATATAGCTCTGTCCCGTGCCCCTAGTCCTGATTAGAGTGCTAGAGTCTCGGCTCTGAAGCCACATCATATGGTTCAAATTCCAGTTCTATTCTTTACCAACCCATTTAATTTCAGTTTGTTTTTATGTTTTTTCGCTCTGTGAAACAATGATGAAAATAGGATTCATCCTATGTGATTGCTTTGGAGAATAAGAATTGTGAATGCTTTACCACAAGCTCTCTTTCTGGTGAGAGCCATGCTTTGTAAGTGCTTAAAAACACATTGGACAACCCAGTCCACCAACTGTATTACCTTCTTTGTCTTTCTCGTTGTCAGTTGACCTCTCTAGAGTTCTTTTAAGCCCCCTGCATTGAGTCTTACTCACGTTTTCGAGGGTACAGTTCACTTCTTTATTTAAAAGCTTAGACTTTTCTTCTTGGGGCAGATGGAATGTCACTGAGCCCAGGCTGCCCTCAGCTCATGGCAGTCCTCTTGCTTTAGCCTCTCTACTCAGGTGTTCAGTCATGGTCAGTTTCTCTAGGGCACTTTTTAGACTGCTTCGGGATTACTTTACAAAACAAAACTATATCTCACTTGACAATTTTGTGTTTTTAAGCATAAACCAGTTTTAATTGCTAATATGGCAATGTGGATTGCACTTACCTGGACAAGTTATTTGTTCTTTTCCTTTTGTGCAACTGAACTTGAAGTAAATATTTAGCAATGGAGTGGATGGAGTGGAATTCACAGATGTTGCCCTCCCCCTCTCCCCCCGCCCCCATGATCCTTGGGGATGGAGGATGAGAAGGCACAGAAACAAGGACTCGATTCCTGGAGCCAGGTGAGGAGCAGACTCCTTTATTGTTACAAGGGACAGTGCCTTCACGCCCTCCTCCCACTTCCTGTCCTCTTCTTCTGGGAAACAGATGCCCCATCATAGGCTCTGTCTTCCTGCATTTCCAGGTGTCAGGCAGGTTCTGGATTAGTAAATGTGGAAGCACCTGCTGCACATTTGTGGTGACTCACTCTTCCCATACACAAAGTTATATTTTTTCTCTGTTAATATTTGCTACAATAATAGTTGAAAATAGTTAAAAGGATAGAGCTTTAGAAGGGAACAAATTGGAAAAATGTGAGGGATAAAATTTAAAAGTATACCTGTCCAACACACAGCAGATTTTGCATCATTTTTCAATTCCTATTTCATGTTTAAAATGTATTTACCAGTGAGAAAGCCAGATAGAAAACCGATCCAGTGTTTGAACACCCATTTTCTATCATTATTCCGGTTTAAGTCACTCCAAGAGTCCTTTTACTTAAAAATCAAATCCATCTTTCATTCTCTGCTCCATTCAACCTCTACCCTATCTTCCCTATCATGATCCCCTCTCAAACTCATATTATTATTATTATTAAATATACTTAGTCCATAAGTGCTGCCAGCAGGTGTCATTTGTATAGTGTAGGGCATCTGCTGCAGTATAAATAGCTTCTTAGGGACCACATCCTTGAGGATCCATCCCTCAGAAGTTATCCTTTGCCAATAGCCCCTCAGTCAGTGATGGAGCTCTGTGTCCATCTGCTATCTCTGTGCTAGTATTTTGCCTAACTTGTTCTAGCAGGGGTCCTGAGTGTGTTATCACAACTACTGTGAGTTCATACATGTAACTGGCAAACCTTTAATAACAAGTTGTGTTGTGTCCTGAAAACACTTCTCACTATGACCTTCTCCTACCTTTGGTTGGCTCTTACAATCTCTCTATCCCAATCCTCTAGGATACATGGACCTTGAGAGAATAAATGTGAGCAATTTAGGGTTGAGCATCCTATACATTGATCATTTGTGATTCTCTATGTTATTCATCATCTACTGCTCAAAGAAGCTTTTACACAGAGGACATGAGAGTAATTAATCTGTAGGTATAATAATAAATAATTAGGAGTCAGGTTACTATGTCTATCTGGCAGAATAATACTAGGTTCTCCCCTAGTTTCTATGACCTATCTAGTCAAAGTTTCTTGGTCCTAATATTGGACAAACATAGTTCTGTGTTGTGGAGTAATCAAGAACAATGACAATAGCTTGTAATGTTTCAGGTCTATAAGGCCTCATTTGCAAACAACTTCAGGACAGGTAACCCATTTCTGGTACCAAGACTTTATTTGATAATCTGTGATAACTAGGAGGAGGGCTATCTCCCATTATAGATTAAGCCCTTTGACACTGTTTTGAATGTGTGTGTTATTGTGGGATTATTTGTAATATAGTACATTTTTCATTTATTTTCTTTCAGATTTGTTGACCATTGCAAGGAGTTAGGATTAAATAGGGAAGTGGGTTGCTTCCCAATTTCATGAGAAATTGCTCTAGAAAACTCTGCATCTAAATCATAATTTTTCAACATGGATAGTTCGTTACCTTCTGATTTTGAAAAAAGTATTGTCCCTATTCTTAAATTTTTTTATGTTAGTCTAGTTTGTGTATCATAGTCCTTAGATGTTCAGATTTTATGCTAATTATTCCAGATTTATAATAAACCTGTCAACATTTCATTTTTTATATAGTGATCATTCCTAGCTAACTTACCAAAATCTCAGACCATATTTATCAAAGAACACCTAATTATAGCAGCTATCATTTTGATGCTATTAAAATCACCTATGAAAATTAGCCTTTAGCAACTATATTTGCATTTCTATGTTTAGTTTAGAACATAGCTGGTTGGTTTATCTAAAGTTTGAAGTAAATTACAGGAATATACAGATTTGGGTCTTCAGTTGGATTTTGTTGACTTTTCTCAACATGTGAAACATCTCTGATCCTTTTTGTTGTAATTCCATTCTGTTTAGCTTCTCCTCTCATATCTTCTGTTGTGCTTTTCCTGAATCCAAGTTCTCCATTCCATCTTATATATAGTGCTCGAGATGATTTTTCTAGTGGTTTCAAATTTTATCTCTGGTAGATCACTCTGAAATATTCACTTCTGCCTTCAAAATTCCAGAGAGCTCCTCCCAAAGCCTGCTCTCCCCTTCTTAGATGACAAGACTCCATTCTAAAGTGAGAACATTTTGCAGTGGATTCATTATTCCCTGAGATCAATTTTTCTCTTACTACTGATTTCCTCTCACTCTTCAGGAGACCAGCACCTCCACTAGCTCCTCTCCCCTGATTCCAGGTCCACCCAACCACTCACAATTTAATTATCTTTATATTTTCAGTCTATCATTCCTTCTGGCATGTCTCCTTATATGTCTACCATTAGATTGGCCCTGGAGACCAGTGTCTACACAGGATAATGGCTGCTTGAACTGATAAATGAGTGTTCCTGCCTCAGTTTCTATACTCCTTCAGTATATTCTATAGTAACACAATTTTTAAATTATGTAGTCCTTCAGTTGCTTCGATTGAACACTTTCTCTGCACCTTTGAAGTGTTTCCCAGGCTTAACTTCACAAATAATAATAATATTAATATTGATCTGTGGTATGACAGAAACTGTAACCACAAGAACAGATTATCTCATCAACTATCATGGACAATGTTTACAAAAAGAGATTATATTCCTAAATATCAGATAAATATCAGCTGGGCCCAATCCATATGTGTGTGTGTGTTTTCACAATGCTAAATATCACAAATGTTAAAACATGAGACATTTTTATGGAGGCAGATTAGATTGTCTCACATAGATACATCCTTCCTGTAGGAGACACCTTGCTTAGGGAACACAAAGAACACCCATTACGGATGAATCTGTACTCATGGGCAGGTCAGTCACAGATGTTTGTTTAGTAAGAAATAAAGGTCTGGTAACCCAATTGTATCACATCTAGTTCCACAAGCCAGTCTTTACCTCAACATAGCCTCTGAACATTCTGAATAATCCTGAAGCATTTTAAAGAAGCAAAGATGACTTGAAGTTATTTTATGCCAAACTGGAGCTATGTTTTCCATTCTCTTCTAAATAAAGATCACTTACCATATCTGCTAAATGTGTGCTTACAGAAAAGTACTTAGGTTAACAAGACATTTGAAGATCTTCACTTTTTCTCAGCAAACCCAATGCCTTCTGGTTGATTCCTGTGATAATCAGCCTAAGAGGTTTATTTGGGTGATGAACTTGAATGTTTGGTTCCATTGTCAATCGGCAGCCTAAATTTGGGTGTATGGTAAAGCAAATCATGACTCAAGAGTGCAGACCCAAACCACTCATCTTACCACTGGGAAGAAAAAAGAATATAGAAAGACCCAGGGCTCTCACAGCCCCACCTAAGAGCATGTTCACAATAGAATAACTCTCCAACTAGGCCCCAACCCTTGAAGTTTCCACCATTCCTCAGTTGTGTCAAAATGATGACCCATTTTTTTTTTAACACATAAGTCTTTGGGGGTTTAGATATTCTAGATCTAAAGAGTAATTATAGTTAGTTATATTTGTGAGTTATTCCAAACTTGCATCCAGCCATATAATTCTTAAAAAGTGCACAGAAAGTATCAGTGGTAGGCAAAGTTATGATTCAACCCAAATGTCTCTGTTTTCTAATCCATGGGACCCGTGATGTTATGATAAAATTATAATTACAGGCCTTGAGCTAGGGAGAAGCTCTGCATGGTCAGTGTGCAACCAACCTAACTTCCCGATCCTTAAAGAAATGATCTGTCATTAAGGAAAGAAAGATTGAATGTCATTGCAGGAAGGGGCCATGGTCTAAAATACAGAAATTTTCTCAAGCTGTGAAGGGCAAGGAAACAGTCTTCTCTCTGGAGTCCTGGGGGGCTGGGGGTTGGGGAGTCAGCTTCTTGTCCAAAAACACTATAAAATTACAAATTTATGTTGTAGTAAAAACTCAGCTTTGTTACTGCAACCATAGACAACCAAAAGGCACTCATATGACATTTTTCTCCAGCAGAACACAACTGGATGTTCTGCTCTTTTCTTTCTTTCTTTCTTTCTTTCTTTCTTTCTTTCTTTCTTTCTTTCTTTCTTTCTTTCTTTCTTTCTTCCTTCCTTCCTTCCTTCCTTCC
>NC_034600.1:16187684-16209094 GCF_900095145.1 Mus pahari
TTTCTTTCTTTCTTTCTTTCTTTCTTTCTTTCTTTCTTTCTTCCTTCCTTCCTTCCTTCCTTCCTTCCTTCCTTCCTTCCTTCCTTTCTTCCTTTCTTTCTTTCTTTCTTTCTTTCTTTCTTTCTTTCTTTCTTTCTTTCTTTCTTTCTTTCTTTCTTTCTTTTTAAAGTTATTTACTTTTTTTTACAGTCCAAACATTATTCCCCCCTACCCCTGTCCACCCTTCAATTGTTTGACATCCCATACCTTGTCCCTACTCCTGTCTCCACAAGGATGTCCCCATAACCAACCCCAACCCCACCTGACCTCTAAACTCCCTGGGGCCTCCAGTCTCTTGAGGGTTAGGTGCATCATGTCTGATTGAACATAGAGCAGGCAGTCCTCTACTGTATATGTGTTGGGGGCCTCATATCAGCTGGTGTATGCTGTTTTTTTTTTGTTTGTTTGTTTTGTTTTGTTTTGTTTTGTTTTGGTGACTCAGTATTTGAGTAATCTTAGGTGTCCAGATTAATTGAGGCTGCTGGTCCTCCTACATAGTCTCCCTCCTCCTCAGCTTCTTTGGGGTCAGCAGCTTCTGTCCATTGGTTGGGTGCAAATATCTGCATCTGACTCTGTTGGCTGCTTGTTGGGTCTTCTGGAGTGCAGTCATGCTAGGCCCCTTTTTGGGAGTGTTCCATAGCCTCAGAAATAGTGTGAGGCCTTAGGACCTCCCCTTTAGTTAGATCTCACTTTGGGCCTATCACTGGATGTTCTTTTCCTCAAGCTTTTCTCTATTTCTGTCCTTGTAATTCTATCAGACAGGATGAAAGTTTTGACTGTGAGATGGCAACTCGAGTATTCTATACTAATATACACTTAATGAGTACATACCATGCATGTCCTTTTGGGTCGGAGTTGCCTCACTTAGGATGATATTTTCTAGTTCCATCTATTTGTCTGAAAAACTCAGGATGTCCTCATTCTTAATAGCTGAGTATTAATCCATTGTGTAAATGAACCACATTTTTTTAAAATCCATTCTTCTGTCCTGGGACATCTGGGATGCCCAGCTTCTGACTATCACAAATAAGGTTAATATGAACATAGTGGAACACATGACCCTGTGGCATGGTGGGGCATCTTTTGGGTATATTCCCAAGAGTGTTATTGCTGGGTCTTCAGATATATGATTTCCAGAATGGTACCAGTTTGCAATCTCACCAACAATGGAGAAGTGTTCCTCTTTCTCCAACATGTGTTGTCACCTGAGGTTTTGACCTTAGCCATTATGACTGGTGTAAGGTGGAATCTCAGGGTTATTTTGATTTATATTTCTCTAATCACTAAGGACTTTGAACACTTCTTTAGGTGCTTCTCAGCCATTCAAGATTCCTCTGTTGAGAATTCTTGGTTTAGTTCTATAAGCCATTTTTTTATTGTGTTGTTTGGATTTTTGGATTTTTAGCTTCTTGAGTTCTTCATATATTTTGGATATTAGCCCTTTACCAGATGTGGAGTTAGTGAAGATTTTTTTTCCCCAATCTGTAGGTTGCTGATTTGTCTTATTGACTATGTCCTTTGTCTTACAGAAACTTTCCAGTTTCATGAGATCCCATTTATCAATTCTTGATCTTAACCCATTAGCCATTGGAGTTCTGTTTAGGACATTTCCCCCTGTGCCAATGAGCTCAAGGTTCTTTCCCACTTTTTCTTCTATTAGATTCAGTGAATCTGGTTTTATGTTGATGTTCTTGATCTACTCAGACTTGAGTTTTGTGCAAGAAAACAAATATGCGTCTATTTCCATTTTTCTACATATAGACAGCCAGTTAGCCCCTTGCCACTTATTGAAGTTGCTTTCTCTTTTCCATTGTGTATTTTTGTTGTCTTTGTCAAAGATCAAGTCTCTGTAAGTGTGATATTCTCTTTCTGTGTCTTCGATACTATTCCATTGATCAATGTGTCTGTCTTCGTACAAATACCATGCAGTTTTTATCACTATTGCTCTGTAGTACAGCTTGAGGTCAGGAATGGTGATTTCCCCCAGCTGTTCATTTACTTTTAAGAATAGTTTTCACTATTCTGGGTTGTTTTTTTGTTTTGTTTTTGTTTTTGTTTTTTGTTTTTTTTGTTTGTTTGTTTGTTTTTTGCCTTTCCAGATAAATTTGAGAATTTTTCTTTCCATGTCTTTGAAGCATTGTTTTGGGACTTTGATGGGAATTACATTGAATATGTAGCTTGCCTTTGGTAGGATGATCTTTTTTACTGTATGATTTCTTCCAACCCATGAACATGGGAGATTTCTCCATTTTCTGAGATCTTCTTCAATTTCTTTCTTGAGAGACTTGAAATTATTGTCATTCAGGTCTTTCACTTGTTTGGTTAATTACACCAAGATATTTTATGTTATGTGTAGCTATTGTGAAGGGAGTTGTTTTCCTAATTTTTTTCTTCTCCTGCATATCATTTGTATAAAGGAAGGCTACTGATTTATTTGAGTTAATTTTATATCTGGCCACTTTGCTGAAGTTGTTTATCAGGTGGAGAAGTTTTCTGGTAGAATTTTTGGGGTTGCTTATGTATCCTATCCTATCATCTGCAAGTAGTGATACCTTTATTTCTTCTTTGCCAATTTGTATCCTCTTGATCTCTTTTTGGTGTCTTATATTTTTAGTTAGCACTTCAAGTACTATACTGAATAGATATGGGGAGAGTGGGCATCCGTGCCTTGTCCCTGATTTCAGTGGTATTGCCTCAAGTATGTCTCCATTTAATTTGATATTGGCTGTTGGTTTGCATTAAATTGCTTTAATTATGTTTATATATGGGCCTTGAATTCCTGATCTCTCTAATACTTTTAAATGCTTTTTCTGCATCTTGTTTATATAGTGGATCACGTTAATGGATTTTCATATATTGAACCAATCTTGTACCCCTAGGATTAAGCTTCCTTGATTGTGGTGAGTGATCATTTTTATATGTTCTTGGATTCCGTTTGCAAGAATTTTATTGAGTATTTTTGTGTCAATATTCGTAAGCGAGGTTAATCAGAAGTTATTTGTTTTGTTTTGGTTTGGTTTGTTTTGTTTTGGTTTGGTTTGGTTTTGGTTGGGTCCTTATATGGTTTAGGTATCAGAGTAATTGTGGCTTCATAGAACAAGGTAGGTAGGTAGTGTTCCTTCTGTTTCTATTTTATGAAAGAGTTTGAGGAATATTGATAACAGATTTTCATTGAATTCTTCACTGGCCCTATGTGGATTTTTTGTTTGTTTTTTTAGTTGGGAAGTTTTTAAAGACTTTTTCTATTTCCTTTTGAGATATGAGCCTGTTTAGATAGTTTGCATGCTCTTGATTTAACTTTGGTATGTGGTATCTGTCTAGAAAACCATTTCATCTAGATTTTCAAGTTCTGTTGAGTGTAACCTTTTATAGTAGGGTCTGATGATTTTTTTGAATTTCCTCCATTTCTGTTGGTATGTCTCCCTTTTCATTTTTTATTTTGTTAATTTGGATAATGCCTCTGGGCTCTTTAGTTAGTTTAGTTACAGTATCTAACTTATTGATTCTTTCAAAGAACCAGCTTTTGGTTTTATTGACTCTGTGTTGTTTGCTTCCTTTTTATTTGGATAATTTCGGCCCTGAGTTTGACTATTTCCTGCTGGGTGAGTTTGCTTCTTTTTGTTCTAAAGCTTTCAGGTGTGTTATTAAGTTGTTAGAGTAAGAGTAAGATCTCTCCAGTTTCTTTACCAGGGCACTTAGTGCTATGAACTTTCCTCTTAGCACTGCTTTCATTGTGTCCCATAAGTGAGGCTATGCCAGTGCCTGGCAAACACAGAAGTGGATGCTCACAGCCAGCTCTTGGATGGAACACAGGGTCCCCAATGGAGGACCTAGAGAAAGTACCCAAGGACCTGAAGGGGGCTGCAACCCTGTAGGTGGAACAACAATATGAACTAACCAGTACCCCCTGAGCTTGTGTCTCTAGCTGCATATGTAGCAGAAGATGGCCTAGTTGGCCATCACTGGGAATAGAGGCCCCTTGGTCTTGCAAACTTTATATGACCCAGCACAAGGGAAGGCCTGGGCCAAGTAGTGGGAGTGGGTGGGTTAGGGAGCAGGGGCACGGGGGGGGGGTATAGGGAACTTTCAGGATAGCATTTGAAATGTAAATAAAGAAAATAATAATAATAAAAAAATTTAAAAAATTTGGGTATGATGTGTCAACATTTTCCTTAAATTCCAGTAAGTAATTTCTTTCTTTCTTTCTCTCTCTCTCTCTCTCTTTCTTTCTTTCTTTCTTTCTTTCTTTCTTTCTTTCTTTCTTTCTTTTCTTTTCTTTTCTTTTTCTTCTTTTTTCTTTTTTTTCTTTTTTCTTTTTTGTTGTTTTTTGAGACAAGGTTTCTCTGTATAGCCCTGGCTGTCCTGGAACTTACTTTGTAGACCAGGCTGGCCTCGAACTCAGAGATCCACCTGCTCTGTCTCCCAAGTGCTAGGATTAAAGGTGTGCGCCACCGTGCCCAGCTAATTTATTTCTTTCTTTCTTCCCTGACCAACTTATCATTGAGTAGAGTTGTTCAGTTTCCATGTGTAAGTGGACTTTCTATAGTATTAACTGCTATTGAAGACCAGATTTAGGCCATGGTAATCTGGTAGGATGCATGGGATTATTTCAATCTTCTTGTATTGGTTGAGGGTTGTTTTGTGACCTATTATATGGTCAATTTTGGAGAATGTCCCATGAGGTGCAGATAAGAAGGTGTATTCTTTTGTTTTAGGGTGAAATGTTCTGTAGATATCTGTTAAATCCTTACAGTTTAAAATCTGTATGAGTTTCACTGTGTCTCTGTTTAGTTTCTGTTTCAATGACCTGTACATTTGTGAGAGTGGGGTGTTGAAGTCTCCCACTGTTATTGTGTGGGAATCAATGTGTGTTTTGAGCTTTAGTAAAGTTACTTTTATGAATGTGAGTGGCCTTACATAGATGTTCAGATTTGAGACTATCTCTTGGTTGATTTTCCCCTTGATGAATATGAATTGTCCTTCCTTATCATGCTTGATACATTTTGGTTGAAAGTCTATTTTATTGGATATTAGGTTGGCAACTCCAGCTTGTTTCCTGGGACCATTTGCTTAGAAGACTGTTTTCCATCCTTTTACTCTGAGATAAAAGCTGTCTTTGTTATTGAGGTGTTTCTTGTATGTAGCCTAATGCTGGATCTTGTTTACGTATCCAGTCTGTTAGCTTATGTCTTTTTATAGGTAACTTGAATCCATTACTCTTGAGAGATATTAAAGACAGATGACTGTTAGTTCCTGATATATTTGTTTTTGTAGGCTTTATGTGCTTGTGGCTCTCTCCTTTTGGCTTTATTGTGAGATGCTTTATATCTTATTCTTTCTTTGGTGCAGGTAGCTTCATTGTATTGGAGTTTTCCTTCTAGAATTCTCTGTAGGGCTGGATTGGTAGATAGATAGTGTTTGAATTTGGCTTTGTTCTGGAATATTTTGATTACTCTATTTATGTTGATTGAGAGTTTTGTTGGGTATAGTAGCCTGGGCTGTCATTTGTGTTCTCTGTCATTTGTGTGACTGTATGGCATCTGTCCAGGATCTTTTGGCTTTTATAGTCTCTGGTGAGATGTCTGGTATAATTCTGATAGGTCTTTCTATGTATGTTATTTGACCTTTTTTTCCTTATTGCTTTTAATATTCTTTCTTTATTCTGTGAGTTTAGTGTTTTGATTATTATGTGATGAGAAGATTTTCTCTTTTGGTCTCATTTATTTAGTCTTCTCTAAGTTTCTTGTACTTTTATGGCCATCTCTTCCTTTAAGTTGGGCAAGTTTTCTTCTATGATTTTGTTGAAGACATTTTCATGTCCTTTGAGCTGGGAATTCTTCTCTATTCTGATTCTTAGATTGAGTCTTTTCATTGCATCCTGAATTTCCTGGATGTTTTGGGTTGGAAGTTTTTTAATGTTTTGAATTTTCTTTGACAGTTGTGTCAATCTCTTCTAAGGTATCTTCTACACCTGAGGTTCTCTTTTCTATCTCTTGTACTTTATTGGTGATGCTTACATTTGTAATTCCTGACCTCTTTCCTAGGTTTTCCATTTCCTGGTTTGCCTGCATTTGTGTTTTTTTTTTTTTAATTGTTTCTACTTCCACTTTTAAGTTTTGTACCACTTTATTCAATCTCTTTACCTTTTTATCTGTGTTTTCCTCTATTTCTTTCAGTGAGTTATTGATTTCCTACTAATAGGACTCTATTATCTTCATGAGATAGGATTTTAGGACAGATTTCTGATTTTTAGGTGCGTTCTATTCAGGACTTGCTGTTGTGGGAGAACTGACTCCTGATGATGTCAAGTAGCCTTGGTTTCTGTTCTTATGTTCTTGCACTTGCCTCTTGCCATCTGGTAATCTGTGATGTTAACTAGTCTTGCTATCTCTGACTGTAGTTTGTCCCTCTGGTAAGACTGTGTGTCAGCACTCCTGGGAGATCAGCTCTCTCTGGGCAGAATTTGGATATGAAGAGCTGTGGCACAGGGTCAGCCCCTGGATGTGGACAGAAATAGGAAAAATCCTGTCCCTGGCTGTTCCTTGATTCCTGTGTCCTGATGGTTCTGGGAGAGGCTCTTGTAGGCTAGGAATTTGAGTAGAAGTGGTGGTCTCACCTGTGCTCTCTCCCAGAGGGATTTGTGGATGGAGAGCTGTGGTACAGAGCCATCTCCAGGCATAGATGGAAACTGGAAGAATCCTGCCCCAGGCTGTTCCTTGGTTCCTGTGTTCTGATGGCTCTGCGAGGGTCCCTCTTGGGCTAAGAACTTGAGCAGAAATGTTGGTCTTCCCTGTGCTCTCAGGTATGTCAGCACTCCAGGGAGCCCAGCTCTCCCAGCAGGATTTAGGTATGGAGAGCTTGGCACAGGGTCTGCTCCAGGGCTGAATATACTTTCTTGGAGCAATTCACAGAGCCCTCTCCAAAACTGACTTCATACTTGGTCACAAAGCAAGTCTCAACATATACAAGAAAATTTAAATATTCTCTTGTATATGTATAACTTAAGATGTACTTCAACCAAAATTAAAAAAATCCTACAAACTCATCAAAACTGAACAATTCTCTATAGAATGACCACTGTAAAGGGAAAAATAAAGAGTGAAAGTATATACTTCCTAGAATTCAATGAAAATGGAGCCACAGCATTCCCAAACTAATGGGATACAATGAAAGCTGTTTTAAAATAAAAGATCATAGCATCAATGAACTTCATAAAGAAATTGGAGAGATCTCATACTAGTTACTTAACTGTACACCTGAAAGCTCTAGAACAAAAATAACAAAAACAAAAACAACAACCAAAAGCTCACCCAAGAGGAGTAGATGGCTGGAAACAAACTTACAATACAAAGAATCAATAAAACAAAAACCTTGTTCTTTGGGAAAAATCAACAAAATATACAAATTTGTATCCAAACTTAGTAAAAGGCAGAGAGAGAATATTCTTTTTTTTTTTTTTTTTTTTTGAGGTGACACCACTTTAGTGGCAGAGACCTGTGTATTCCCCCCCCCGTTCTGATTTTCATTATTTTATTTTTTTATTATTATTATTTTCTTTCTTTACATTTCAAATGCTATCCTGAAAGTTCCCTATACCCACCCCTGCCCCTGCTCCCCTACCCACCCACTCCCACTTGGTTCTGGCCTTCCCCTGTGCTGGGTCATATAAAGTTTACAAGACCAAGGGTCCTCTCTTCCCAATGATGGCCGATTAGGCCATCTTCTGCTACATATGCAGCTAGAGACACAAGCTCAGGGGGTACTGGTTAGTTCATATTGTTGTTCCACCTACAGGGTTGCAGCCCCCTTCAGGTCCTTGGGTACTTTCTCTAGCTCCTCCATTGGGGACCCTGTGCTCCATCCAATAGCTGACTGTGAACATCCACTTCTGTGTTTGCCAGGCATTGACATAGCCTCACAAGAGGCCGCTGTATCAGGGTCCCTTCAGCAGAATCTTGCTAGCATGTGCATTAGTATCTGGATTTGGTGGCTGATGATGGGATGGATTCCCGGATGGGATAGTCTCTGGATAGTACTGGTACAGCGACAGACATGTAGATCAGTGGAATAGAATTGAAGATCCATAAATGAATCCACACACCTATGGTCACTTGATTTTTGACAAGGGAGCTAAAACCATCCAGTGGAAAAAAGACAGTATTTTCAACAAATGATGCTGGCACAACAGGCGGCTATCATGTAGAAGAATGAGAATTGATCCATTCTTATCTCCTTGTACAAAGCTCAAGTCTAAGTGGATCAAAGACCTCCACATAAAATCAAAGGTACTGAAATTGATAGAGGAGAAAGTGAGGAAAAGCCTCGAAGATATGGGCACAGGGAAAAAATTTCTCAACAGAACACCAATGGCTTGTGCTGTAAAATCAAGAATTGACAAATGGGACCTCATAAAATTGCAAAGCTTCTGTAAGGCAAAAGATACTACAGCATTATAGTAATGGAAACCACATGATATTGGCATAAAAACAGAGAAATTGATCAATGCAAACTAATTGAAGACTCAAAAGTAAACACAAACACCTATGGATACTTGATTTTTGAGAAAGCAGCCAAAAGTATAAAATGAAAAAAGGAAATCTGGTCCATCTGGATATCTGCATGTAGAAGAAAGCAATTAGAGAATCATATGTATCACCTTGCACAAAACTCAAGTCCAAGTAGATCAAAGACCTCAACATAAATCCAGATACACCAAGCCTGATATAAAAGGTGAGGATAGCTTTGAACACATTGATGGATGAAACAATGTTATGAATATAATACCAACAGTGCAGTCACTAAGATTGATAATAATAAATGTTACCTCATGAAACTTCAAATATTTCGTAAGGCAAAGGAAAATATCAATAGGACAAAATGACAGTATACAGAATAGGAAAAGTCTTTCACCTACTCTACATCTGACAGAAACCTAGTGTCTAAAGTACATAAAGAACTCAAGAAACTGGACATCAACAAACCAAATAATCCAATTAAAGAAACTAGGTAAAGATCTAAAAGAGAATTCTCAACATAGCAATCTCAAATGGCCTAGAAACACTTACAGAAATATTTTTCATACTTAGCCATCATGAAAATGCAAATTAAAATACTCTGAGACTACATCTTACACCTGTCAGAACAGCTAAGACCAAAAACACAAGTGACAGTTCATTCTTGTGATGATGTGGAGCAAGGGGAATATCCATCCACATTTGGTGGGAGTGCAAACTTGCATAGTCATTTGGAAATCAATGTGGTGGTTTCTCAGAAAATTTGGAATTGATCTACCTCAACAGCTATACCACTCCTGGCTGAATATGCAAAGGATGATCCACCTTACTACAAAGACACTTTTTCAACTATATTCATAGAAATTTTGTTCCTATTAGCCAGAAACTGGAAACAACATAAATATCCCACAATCAAAGAATGGATTATTATTCAGCTGTTTAAAAAAAGTCATCATGAGATTTGCAGGGAAATGGATAGAACTAGAAAAACATTCTGAGTGAGGTAACACAAGACACAGAAAGTAAACATGGTATGTACTCACTTAGTAATTATTAATTGTAAAGTAAAAGACAATTGTGTTACAGTTCAAAGACACAGAGCGGATAAGTAATGAGGAGGGCTGAAAATGGAAAGCATGATCTCCCTGGGGGTGGAATAGAGCGAGGGTGGGGTTGAGACCTGGAGGGATGAGGTGGGGGGAGAATGGAGAGATAGAGTACTGGGACAAACAACTGGAATGAGGGAGCATCTCTAGGATGAGGTAGAAATCTAACTCAATGATTAACCCCCTGTAATCTACAAGGTTGACACTAACAAAGACTCCTAGCAATGGCAGACACAGAGGCTGAACTGGCCATCTGTAAACAGGAAAGACTCCAGTGGAGGAATTGAGATACCAACCCAGCCAGATAATCTTTGACCTACAATTTGTCCTGTCTTCAAGATGTTCTGCAGTAAAGTAAAATTGTGGGAGTAGTCAGCCAATGACTGGTTGAGTTTGAGACCCATGCCATGACACCTATCCAGGACTCAGAGGCTGGAAAGCCAGAGACACAGAATAAAAATTGATTTGTAATGATATTCTCCCTAGCCCAATTGTCATTAGGAAGTCTATATGTAGCAACTGATGGAACCAGATGCAAAGACCTACAGGTAAACACTGGGTGGAGCTTAGGGGATCCTGAAGAGGGAAGGAGAGATTGTAGGAGCCAGAGGGATTAGGGATAGCGCGCGCGCGCGCGCACACACACACACACACACACACACACACACACACACACACACACACAAATCCATAGAATCAACCAAACTAGGCTCACAGGGCCTCACAGAGACTGATGATTGATCAGAGAGCCTGCATGGACTGACCTACACCCTCTGCCTGTATGCTACATTTGTGTAGCTTGATCCTCTTGTGAGACTCCATATAGTGGAATCAAGGGCTGTGTCTGACTCTTTGACTGTATTTGGATCCATTTCCTCCTACAGTGTTGCCTCATCTCGCCTCAATTCAAGATGAGATGCCTAGTCTTAACTGCAGTTTTATATGCCATGGTTTCTCGATATCTGTTGCAAACCTGCCCTTTTCTGAAGAGAAACAGAAAAGCAAGGGTGGGTGGGCAGACGGAAAGGGAGGTGGAGGAAGGAACCTGGAGAAAAGCAGGGAGTAGAACATGTTTCTATGTATAGAAAATAAATAAATAAATGTATATATGTTTTTAAATATGAAATTGTAATAATCAAAAAGTCAAAGTTCTTAGCACATCTCTAGAATTTCATAATAATCCTAGAATAGTTATTTAATTTCATGGGTAGAATTTTCTGTGATAGCTCCAATGTTCATCTCACTAGATTTATATTTTAGCAAAGGAAGTTAGATTTAAGAGATTCTTATTGGTATATATTCATTGTACAAAATGTTGGGTTTTATGAATAATTTTTTTAGAACTATATATTTGGACCATATTTACTCCGTCCCCTTTCCTTTCTCTCTTTCCTCTTTTTCCTTTATCCTTTGCCTTTCCTCTTGTCTGCCCTCTCCCTTCCCACTTCCCTTAGTCTTCCTTCTGCTTCATGGCATATTCCATGAATGCACAGTCCTGTAGTAAGCATGGATATATTGTGCCTCAGTAGTATGTTGACTTAGATTCCCACAGTGAGTGGGATAGCTGGATCATACAGCAACTCTGGTTTTGTTTTTTTAATATACCTCCAAACTGAGTCAAAGGTTAGAAATCAATCGATCAATCAAATGGAAGCTATAAGCAAAAGCCGGTGTAGGTAATCTCATATCTGAAATAGCAAACTTCAAACCAAAACTAGCCAGAAGAAATACAGAAGGCCACTAGATATAAATAAAGAGATTAATTTATAAAATGATGTGTCATGTCCATCACAAATGCATTTCTTATTGATTTGCCACTTTGAGATGTGACCTTGTGTATTATAGTAGCAGAAGTTCACTTTCCTCTAAACTTTTACAAGATATTTGGGATGATGAAAAGTGAGAATATTGTTATCATAATTTTTAAAAATAATATCATTTATCCAACATGGAAGACAAATTCACCTTAAAATCATGATTCAGATCAAAGATAAATGGGTATTAAAATACATAGTTAAGGGGCTGGGGGGATGGTTCAGTGGTGAGGAGCTCATAGGTCTCTGGCAGAGCACCTGAGTTCAGTTCCCAGCAGGCAAGTTGGGCAGCTTATAGCTACCTGTAACTCTAGATAGTGTGAATTTCACACCCTTTTCTGGACTTTGAGAGCCCCTGCATCATACAAACACATATACATGCACACCCAAATGCATGCATGCACACACATAAAAACTGTGTAGCTAAAGTGTCTTCCTGTGGTCTATTAACTCTGCTTAGAAACTCACCACCAATGATTTTAGCCCCAAAAATGTATTTTCAAAAATAATATCTTTTCCAGCGAGTTTTATTCCTTTAAGTGTTTCTAAGGACAGTAAGTACAAAATAGTAAGAACAAATTTTTATACAGCTTAGCTTTATATTAACTTTGCTGAAAAAAATCATTCACAGTTGGTACCAAATCATGAAATATCCATGTGTACCTTCTGTATAGGGTACTGTCAGTGGCGTGTTCTCCCACTTACATCCTATCGTGCTTCAATCTTCTTTGCTAATGCCTTTTCAAATTACAGTCTTTCTGTGGCAATAGGAGATAATATAGTAATGAAGTTATTTTTGCCTCTGTGTTTATTGCACTGCTTAAAGGATACACAAAGGAAATATAAAATGCTATTCATTATGTAATGATAAATATAGCTTAATTGATTTTATATATTATTTAAATCATTAATATATTGCTTCCTCTACATTTTTTTTTAAGTCTTCAAGAGTTTGAAGTACTCTACATAGATGTGTACAGTTCTGTTGTGTTGCCTAACTGACAGAGTTCATCAGATAATTTTCACATAGTATAATCTGCACTACAGCATTTAGAAATCTAACTTTAGTTACTGTCTCACACTGTAGTGCATAGCTTTGGGACTAATTATATTTGAAGTTAATTCTGTTCTCCTTTGAGTGGCTGTGAACAAGGAATGAGTCAGCATTCAGGTGATTTCCTGTAAACCTGCTTCCCATCTTAATTAGTAAAATAAAGGAGAGCTGATGATTGGGCAGATAAAAGGGAAGGTGAAGCAGAAATTAGAGGGAGAAGAAGGAGAAAATGAAAGAGGGAGAGGATGCAGAGGAGGAGGAAGAAGAAAAGCAGAGCAGAACCACATGGCCTGGAGAAACTGCAAGTTCTAAAAGGGTCTCATAGATGTGGAAGATGGTAGTGTAGCGGTAGGTCTGCCCAATCTAGGCGCACAGCCTATATTTATATTAATTGAGTTCTGTTTTCATTGCTGGGGCATATTTGGGTTGGCGTTTTACCGCAATATCACACTCTTTTGTTTGAATGATATTTGAAATTTCTTAATTTTTCAAAATTCTTCACACTTGGTAATTATATCATATATTTTTATAATGCAAAGCAAATCAACCCTTGTATCTTCTCTCTTTTTATTCTCAGCAATCTTGATTGCTGTGTTTCACTGAAATTTTTTATTTGCATGTACCTAATAACTAATGATGATAAAGTCTTCTTGTGTTTATCAGCTCTTGGTTAAGCCTATTTATAGAAATCTGCATCCTTATTATTCTATTAAATTATCTGTTATTAAATATGTATATACATACTTGTATGTATACATCCCACTCATAAGTCCATTATCATATATATTATTTGTAAATACTTTCATTCATTTTAAGGGCCAGTGTTCAATTTCTTTATGGTATTTTTTACATTATTACAATATTTTTATAATATTGACAAAATTTCATGCATTTATTTTTTGCTGTTATTGCTGTACTTTTGATATACTATAAGAATTTAGTAATATATGTTCATAAAAATTTTCTTCTGTATTTTCCTCTGAAAGTTTGATTGTCAGTTGGCTTTAGGATTCTCTTTATTTCAAGTTACTTTTTGGTATCAAGAAATGAAGGTTTTAACTTGTTCCTCTGGTAGCAGATCACATTGTCTAATTATTTGGTCATTTCTTATTGAACGAACTATATTTTCTGACACAAATCAGCTCCACTCAGGGTGATAAAGCCAAAGACAAACTACTTTAAAAAAAAAAATATTTCCTCTATCTATCTATCATCTATCTATCATCTGTCTATCTATCTATCTATCTATCTATCTATCTATCTATCTATCTATCTATCATCTATCTGTCTGTCTGTCTGTCTGTCTGTCTGTCTGTCTGTCTGTCTGTCTGTCTATCTATCTATCTAATCATTGGATACTTTCTTTATTTACATTTCAAATGTTTTTCCCTTTCCAGGTCTTCCATTCTTAAGCCCCTAGTCCATCCCCCTCCCCCTGCCTCTATGAGGGAGCTCCCCTAGTCACTCCCTCTCCTCCTCCCTCCCTGGCATTTCCCTACACAGGAGCATCAAACCCCCTCAGGCCCAAGGGCCTCTCTACCCACTGATGTCCAACACGGCCATCCTCTGCCACATACGTAGGCAGCACCATGGGTCCCTCCAGGTTTACTATTTGGTTGATGGTCCAGTCCCCAGGGAACTCTGGAGGATTTGGACTGTTGACAATGTTGCTTTCACCATGCAGCTTCAAAACTCCTCAGCTCTTTCAGTCCCTTCCCCAGCTCCTCCATTGGAGACCCTCGAGCTCATTCCAATGGTTGGCTGTGAGCTTCCAAATCTGTATGTCTGGCTCTGGCAGAACCTCTCAGGAGACAGCTATAACTAGTTCCTGTCAGCAAGGACTTCCCAGCATCCAGAATAGTGTCCTGATTTGGTGGCTGTATATAGGATGGATCCCCAGGTGGGGCAGTCTCCGGACGACCTTTCCTTCTGTCTCTGCTTCACACTTTATCTCCTCCTGTGAATATCTTGTTCATCTTCTAAAAAAGCACTGAAGCATCCACATTTTTGTCTTCCTTCTTCTTAGGCTTCATATGGTCTGTGAATTGAATCTTGGGTATTCCAAATTTTTGGATTAATAACCACTTACCAGTGAGGACATACTGTGTTTGTTTCTTTGTGACTGAGTCCCCTTCATTCAGGATGATATTATCAAGTTCCATCTATTTGCCTGCAAATTTCATGAAGTCATTGTTTTTAATTACTAAGTAGTATTTGATTATGTAAATGTACCACAATTTTTGATTCCATTCCTTTATTGAGGGATATCTGGGTTGTTTCCAGCTTCTGACTATTGTAAATATGGCTGCTATGAACATAGTGGAGCATGTGTCTTTTTTACATGTTGGAGCATCTTCTAGATATATGCCCAGGAGTGGTATAGCTGGGTCCTCAGGTAGTACTATGTCCAGTTTTCAGAGGAACTGCAGAATGATTTCCAGAGTGGTTGTACCAGTTTGCAATCCCACCAGCAACAGAGGAGTGTTCTCCTCTCTCCACATTCTCAACAGCATCTGTTGTCACCAGAGTCTTTGATCTTAGCCATACTAACTGGTTTGGGGTGGAATCTTAGGGTTGTTTTGATTTGCATTTCTTTGGACTAAGGATGTTGAACATTTCTTTAGGTGTTTCTGAGCCCTTCGAGTTTCAATTGGGAATTCTCTGTTTAGCTCTGTTCCCCATTTTTAATAGGGTTATTTGGGTCTCTGGAGTCTAACTTCTTAAGTTTTTTGTATATATTGGATATTAGCCCTCTATCTGATGTAGGATTGGTAAAGAGCTTTTCTTAATCTGTTGTTTGCCATTTTGTCCTATTGACAGTGTCCTTTGCCTTACAGAATCTTTGCAATTTCATGAGGTCATATTTGTCAATTCTTGATCTTAGAGCATAAGCCATTGGTGTTCTGTTTAGGAACTTTTCCCCTGTGCCCATGTGTTAGAGAGTTTTCCCCACTTTCTCTTCTATTAGATTCAGTGTCTCTGGTTTT
The DNA here is from genome assembly GCF_900095145.1 of Mus pahari. Taxonomy (NCBI): domain Eukaryota; kingdom Metazoa; phylum Chordata; class Mammalia; order Rodentia; family Muridae; genus Mus; species Mus pahari. Next base: position 16,203,198 of record NC_034600.1, read on the forward strand.
ATGTGGAGGTCCTTGATCCACTTGGACTTGAGCTTTGTATAGGGAGATAAGAATGGATTAATTTGCTCTTTTCTACATGTTGACTGCCAGTTGAACCAGCACCATTTGTTGAAAATGCTGTCATTTTTTCCACTGGATAGTTTTCACTCTTTTGTTAAAAATCAAGTGACCATAGGTATATGGGTTCATTTTTGGGTCTTTAATTCTATACCATTGATCTATCTGCCTGTCTCTATACTAAAACCCTGCAGGTTTTTATCATGATTGCTCTGTAGTACAGAGGTCAGGGATGTTGATTCCCCAAAAGTTCTTTTATTGTTGGGAAAAGTTTTCACTACCTTGGGTTCTTTGTTATTCCAAATGTATTTGAGAATTGCTCTTTCTAACTCTATGAAGATTTGCATTGGAATTTTTATGGGGATTTGCATTGAATCATTGCTTTCCCAAGATGGCCATTTTTACTATATTAATCCTGCCAATTCATGAGCATGGGAGATCTTTCCATCTTCTGAGGTCTTCTTCTATTTCTTTCTTCAGAGATGTGAAGTTGTTGTCATACAATCTTTCACTTTTTGGGTAGAGTCACACCAAAACACTTTATACTGTTTGTGGCTATTTTGAAGGGTGTCATTTCCCTAATTTCTTTCTTTTGTCTATCCTTTGAGCATAGGAAGGCTATTTATTTGTTTGAGTTAATTTTATATGTAGCCACTTTGCTGAAATTGTCAGTTTTAGGAGTTTTCTGGTGGAATTTTTATGGTCACTTAAAAATATACTATCACATCACCTGCAAATAGTGATATTTTTCACTTCTTTCCTTCCAATTTGTATCCCTTTTACTTACTTTTGCTGTCTAATTGCTCTAGCTACAACTTCAAGAACTATATTGAATAGATAGGTAGAGAGAGGGCAGCCTTTTCTAGTCCTTGATTTTAGTGGGATTGCTACAAGTTTCTCTCCATTTAGTTTGATGTTGGCTACTGCTTTCCTGAATATTGTTTTTACTATATTTAGGTATGGGCCTTGAATTTCTGATCCTCCAAGACTTTTACCATGAAGGAATGTTGAATTTTGTCAAATGATTTTTCAGCATATAATGAGATTATCATGTGTTTTTTTTCTTTGAGTTTGTTTATATAATGGATTATGTTGATAAATTTTCAAATATTGAACAATCACTACATACCTAGGATGAAGCCTACTTGATCATGATGGATGATTGTTTTGATGTGTTCTTGGATATGCTTTATGAGAATTTTATTGATTATTTTGCATCGATATTCAAGATGGAAATTGGTTCGAAGTTCTCTTTCTTGTTGGGTCTTTGTGTGGTTTTGGTATTATCATTATTGTGGCTTCATAAACTGAATTGGGTAGTGTTCCTACTGTTTCTATTTTGTTGAATAGTTTGAAGAGATTGGTATCAGTTCTTCTTTGAAGGTCTCAAAGAGTTCTGCCCTAAACCCATCTGGTCCAGGACTTTCTTTGGTTTGGAGACTTTTAATAACTACTTCCATTTCTTTGGGGTTAGGGGACTATTTATATGGTTTATCTGATTGTTATTTTACTTTGGCACCTGGCATCAGTCTAGAAAATTGTCCATTTCATCCAGATTTTCCAGTTGTGTTGAGTAGAGGCTTTTGAAATAGGATCTGGTGATTTTTTGAATTTCCTCAGTTTCTGTTGTTATATCTTCTCTCTTTTCATTTCTGATTTTATTAATTTGGATACTGTCTCCGTGCCCTCTGGTTAGTCTGGCTACAGGTTTATCTATCTTGTTGATTTTCTCAAAGAATCAGTTCCTGGTTTGGTTGATTCTCTATATAGTTCTTTTTGTTTCTACTTGGTTGATTTCAGCCCTTAGTTTGATTATTTCCTTCCATTTACTCCTCTTGGGTGTATTTGCTTCTTTTTGTTCTAGAGTTTTAAGGTGTGCTGTTAAGCTGCTAGTGTATGCTCTCTCCAGTTTCTTTTTGGAAGCACTCAGAATGAAGAGTTTTTTTCTTAGCACTGCTTTCATTGTGTCCCATAAGTTTGGGTATGTTATCCTTCATTTTCATTAAATTCTAAAAAGTCTTTGTTTATTTCTTCCTTGAGCAAGTTATCATTGAGTAGAGCATTGTTTAGCTTCCATGTGTATGTGGGCTTTCTGGTGTTTTTGTTGCTATTGAAGACCAACCTTAATCCATAGTAATCTTATAGGAAGCACGGGATTATTTCAGTCTTCATATATCCATTGAGGTCTGTTTTGTGACCAATAATATGGTCAGTTTTGTAGAAGGTAACATGAGGTATATTCTATTAATTTAGGATCAAATGTTCTACAGGTATCTGTTAAATCCATTTGGTCCTTAATTTCTGTTAGTTTTACTGTGTCTCTGTTTAGTTTGTGTTTCCATGATCTGTCCATTGCTGAGAGTGAGGTGTTGAAGTCTCCCACTATTATTGTGTGAGGTAAAATGTGTGCTTAGAGCTTTGGCAGTTTCTTTTATGAATGTGAGTGCCCTTACATTTGGAGCATAGATGTTCAGAATTGAGAGTTCTTCTTAGTAAATTTTTCCATTGATGAGTATGACCTTTCCTTCCATATCTTTTTTTGATAAGTTTTGGTTGAAAGTCAATTTTATTTGATATTAGAATGGCTACTCCAGCTTGTTTCTTGGGGCCATTTGCTTGAAAAGTTGTTTTCTAGCCCTTTATTCTGTGGTATTGTTTGCCTTTGACACTGAGGTGCTTCTGCATGCAACTAAAATTATGGGTTCTGGTTATGTATCCAGTCTGTTAGTGTATCTCTTTTTACTGGGGAATTGAGTCCCCTGATGTTAAAAGGTATTAAGGAATAGTAATTGTTGCTTCCTGTTATTTTCGATGTTATTTTTGTGTTTGTATGCCATTCTTCTTTTGGGCCTTTTGAAAAACAGATTACCCTCTTGCTTTTCTAGGGTGTAGTTTCCCTCCTTGTGTTGGTGTTTTCTATCTATTATCCTCTGTAGGGCTGTATTTATGGAACGATATTGTGTAAATTTGGTTTTGTCATGGAATATCTTGGTTTCTCCACCTATGTTAATGAAGAGCTTTGCTGGGTATAGTAGTCTTAGCTGGCATTTTTGTTCTCTTAGGGTCTTTTTGACATCTGAACAGGATCTTCTAGCTTTCATAGTCTCTGGTGGGAAGTTCATTGTAATGTTACTTGACTTTTTTCCCTTACTAATTTTAATATTCTTTCTCTGTTTTATACATTTGGTGTTTTGACTATTATGTGAGGGGAGGAATTTCTTTTCTAGTCCAATCTATTTGGAGTTCTGTAGGCTTCTTGTCTATTTATATGCATCTGTTTCTTTGACTAAGGAAGGTTTCTTCTACAATCTTGTTGAAGATATTTACTGGTTTCTGTCTGCACCCAGAGCCAATCCTGTGCCACAGGATTAAAGGAACTTTAAGTTGGGAATCTTCACTCTCTTCTATACCTATTTTCCTTAAGTTTGGTCTTCTCATTGTGTCCTGGATTTCCAGGATGTTTTGGGTTAGAAACTTTATGCATTTTACATTTCCATTGACTGTTTTTTCAATGATTTTTATGGTATCTTCTGCACCCGAGATTCTCTCCTTCCATCTCTTGTATTCTGTTGATGATGCTTGCATCTATGACTCCTGATCTCTTTCCTAGGTTTTCTATCTTCAAGGTTGTCTCCCTTTGTGATTTCTTTATTGTTTCTATTTCTATTTTTAGATCCTGGATACTTTTGTTCATTTCTGTCACCTGTTTGCATTTCCTGTAATTCCTTAAGGGACTTTTATGTTTCCTCTTGTAGGGCTTCTACCTGTTTACCTGTGTTCTCCTATTTTTCCTTAAGGGCATTATTTATATCCTTCTTAAAGTACTCTATCATCATCATGAGATGTGATTTAAATCAGGTCTTGCTTTTCTGGTGTGTTGAGATAACCAAGGCTTGCTGTGGTGGGAGAACTGGGTTCTGTTTTTTCCAATTAGCTTTGGTTTCTGTCATGCCCTTGCCTTTTGTCACCTGGTTATCTCTCGTGTTAGCTGTCTTTCTGTCTCTAACTGTGGTTTGTCCCTCCTGAAAGCCACTGTGTACTCCAGGGAGATCAGTTCTCTCTGGGAGGTTTGGGCATGGAGAACTGTGGTACAAGGTCAGCTCTGCTTTCTGCAGACAGAAACCAGAAGGATCCTGTCCTAGGCCCTTTCTCAGTTTCTGTGTCCGTCTTGGGCCAGGAATTTGAAGAGAAGTAGTGGTCTCACCTGAGCTCACAGTCTTATCTGCACTCCTGGGAGCCTAGTTCTCTCCTGGTGCTATTTGGGTGTGGAGTCCTGTGGCACAGGATTAGCTCTGGGTGCAGACAGAAAAGGGAAGCTTTAGTTTGGTTTTTAATTGGCATAATCTCTCATTATTTTCCCAACCTTGAACTATCACTTGTCCTATTCCTTAACACAGCAAAAGAACATCTAATGGGGACCCATGCATGGACCATTCATCTCTGGAAGGCTTTAGCCATGGCCATTGCCTGTCTGTAGTCTATAGTCTGACTACCCAACAAGGGTCAGCAGCAGCTTTGAATGAAAGTCCAAGGATCTAGCGGTTGCTCAGTTCCACAATGCAAGCAGTCAAAGAAGAGAGAGCAGACAAACTACTTTTCTGATGACATTTTCTGACATCATTGTACAGATATCAGTCAACCACACACACACACACACACACACACACACACACACACACACACACACTAAATGTTTCTATATTCTTCATCCTATTCTGTGATCTTCATATCGATGGCATCTCTCTATCACAGACTTCTCATTACTCCACCTTTAAATTCTTCACTTCCTTTATGACGTTTTCACATATTTTTTTAATGCAAAAAACAAGTGGAATTTATTGTTCCCATGCATTGGGGTCATCCTACACCCAAAGGAGAGATGGCGATCCCTGCCCCCCCACCCCCACCCCCACCCCAGCCCCTTTGGTCAGTTTTCATACAATTCAGAGCAGCAGCCATTAGGCACAATGTGATTGGCAGAATAGTGTGACTTTTTAAAAAATTTTATTTATTATTATTTTCTTTATTTACATTTCAAATGCTATCCCGAAAGTTCCCTATACCCCCACCCCCGCCCCTGCTCCCCTACTCACCCACTCCCACTACTTGGCCCTGGCCTTCCCCTGTGCTGCATCATATAAAGTTTACAAGACCCAGGGGCCTCTCTTCCCAATGATGGCTGATTAGGCCATCTTCTGCCCAAGGTGTTATAGGGGGCTGCAACCCTGTAGGTGCAACAACAATGTGAACTAACCAGTAACCCCTGAGCTCACACACATATTTTATGACTTTAGGATGATAATGTGAAGCAGTTTTTGACTTTAATTCTTATGTTATATTCATGTATATATGAAATCTATTTCTGCATATTGTTATTTTTTTCTGCCTTGTGCTAAACTTGGCAGAAAAAAAAATCAATGTGCAGAAATTTTTAAACAAATTCTAATAGTATTTTTGAACATGTGTATGTGCTCTGGGAGTCACTATTCTGAAGGTCATGCCATCTGTACACAGAGTCTATTCTACTGTTTCTTCATAATACAGACTTGTTGTGTTTATTTTCTTATTGACTTCTATAGGTAAAACCTCTACCATCTTTTTTTAAAGCTGTGAGGATCACCACTGTATTGTTACTATTTTTGAAGGCATCAACAGTAGAAATTTGTGGGTACTTTTTATTATAAAAGGAAAGCTTACTTTCATTTTTGTATTAGAAATGGGTTTTTGATTTTGTCAGTTTTTGTTAATTTTTAAGACAATTATGTAATATTGCACCACTTGATTTTTTTCTTTTCTTTTCTTTTTTCTATTTTATTTTATTTTATTTTATTTTATTTGTT
>NC_034600.1:16209289-16212168 GCF_900095145.1 Mus pahari
TCCTTCCTTCCTTCCTTCCTTCCTTCCTTCCTTCCTTCCTTCCTTCCTTCCTTCCTTCCCTCCTTACTCCTTTCCTTCCTTACCTTACTCTGTTCCTTCCTTCTTTTGTTCCCTCCTTCCTTCCTTTCTTTCTTTCACTTATCACATCACAGTAATTTTCATCTTCTAGGAATTTGCCACTTCATTTAATTTCTTGACATGAAATTGCCCTTAGTGTTCTTCTATTATCTCTGTTTGTTCCTGTAAGTATATCTTTCTTTTGCATCCCCAGTTTTACTAATTTAAGATTTTTTTCTTGTGATAAATGTAGGCATGGTTCATCAGTCTTGTTCTTTGACATAATCAGCTTGGTTTTACAGATTTTCCTAAGGTTATTTTGTTCAGCTCTACTCTTGTATATGCGTTTCCATTTTTTTTTAAAATTTTGTATTACTTATTTTGTGTTCAGTAAGCTCTTCCTTTCCAAATATTTTGATGAGGAAAGCTAAGGTTGTTGATTGGAGATGTTTTTAAAATATATTTTATTAATTCTTTGTAAATTTCTTACAATATTTTGATCATATTCACCTCTCACTCTTAGCCTAACTCCTCCCAGTTCGACCATCATCTCTCTACTATCCTTAACCTTATGACTTACATTTTTTTTCTTAAATAACCCATGGAGTCTAATTTGTGATGCCCATATACTCATTTGTGTGGGGCTGTCCACTGGAGTACCTACCAGGAGCACTGACTCCTCCTCCCCTGGAAGTCCTCAACAGTCCCTAGTCTATGGTAAAGTCCCCTGTTTGCATGAGAATATTGACTGGCCTATTCTTGTGCAGCTAACCACTGCTGCTATGGATTTATTGGTTACAAAATTAACATATCAAAATCAGTAACCTTCCTATATACCAAAGAGAAGCAAACTGTAAAAGAAAAACAGAAAAATAATCCCATTTACAATAACCTCAATAAAATAAAATAAAGTGAAAAGTAAATGAAAAACCTTTTGAGACATTTCAGTTTTCAAAGTTCTTATGGTTTTCTTCTGATTGCTGATTCAGATATATTTTAGTTAAATTTCCCTTCTAATTTATCATTTATGTGAAGTTTATTGGAAGTACACTGCCTAATATCCATGTATTTATTATTTTCTCCAAAATCGTGTTTGACTTCTAACTTCATTCCAGCAATGATGAATTTATTCCTTTTATATTTACTGAGACTTGTTATGGTCCAGTTGTCTAACATGGTTTCTACATGTGCATGAAAAAGAATGGGAATTCTGTTAATGTGAAGTAGAATGCCCTTTGTTGTTTCCAGTAATTTTCAGAATCCCTATTTTATTGTTGCTTTCTACCAGTTGCTACTTCTTTAACAAAAATCAAATGGCTAATGTCACTAGTTATTATTGCTGATTTGTCGAGTTCTTCCCCTCACTCCTTTCGCTTTTGGGATTTACATGTAAGATTCTGTTGCTAGGTCCATAGATATTATTACTGATTTAACTTCTTGATCTTTGTAGTGTTTGTTATTTTAATTTTAACTTTTTAACTTGTCTATGACGGAATTGATGCTTGTCTACTTTTAGACACATACACACATATACAGTAGTTAGAGAACAGGTTGTGGAAGTTTGTTCTATTCTTCCCCCATGCAGGGTCTGGGGATTAACTCAGGTTATCATGCTGGGCAGCAAGCATCTTTGCCCACAGAACTATCTCACCCACTACTAATTCTCTGCTTTCTATTTTAAATAAAGTACACACTTGGTTAGAGTTAAGTACTTTCTTATCATTAGCACTTACCTTTCTTTATGGGAAGCACCTTTGCACAATTATCAGAGCAACAGAACTGGAAACAGGGGCCAATAAAGATACCATATTTTATACATTGACACTGAACAGAGAGATAATTACCTCCCAGGGTAGGTTAGGCCTCCTCCCTTAGCCAAAAATAATGAGTGGAAGAAAGCAAGCTAGTCTTTTCTATGTATGTGCAACATATGGCTTCTAGAAAAGGGCTGCTGTGTGTACATTTGCACACCGAGAGTCAAAATACACACTTTCTTGGATGCATGGGTCTAGCATTGGCTTATTTTAGGTATTGAATTATTTTACATGGAGCTTAGATAGCAAGGGTGATAGAAAGAATGATGTTTCAGATGATAGAATCTTAATCTTGATGATATTTGTTAGATTTTCTTGAATGAAGGTTTTTCCACTTCTCAAATCTGTTTTTGGATATGTCACTGTTAATGAATTTTCAATTTTAGCCATTCAGTTTTCTTTTGGTGAAAGGTTCTTGAGCTCCTAACATTATCATTATGAAGGTGCTCCTCCTCGCTCCTCTTTCTCCCTCGCTTTCTCCCTGATTTTCTCCTTCCTTTTCCTCTTATAGTATCAGTAATGGCCTTTTGGAGAAGATAAAGTTAGAACATACCTCTGTAATAGCACTCAGTCATAGAAAGTCAGTGAGGGAGTTTGTTATGGGAACAGAAGGACAAGTAAGACAGACAGGCTTGCTAGTGGAAATGCGCATTAAATAGGACAAACTGTGAGTACAGACGTCCTCTCATTGATAAAAAGACGCATTGAACAAGGAGAAAATGGCTGTCACATAGAGGTAAGCGCATGAGAATGGACTCTTGAGAAATGACAGTTGTAAAGAAGGCAAACTCTGTGAAAGACTTGTTTGGCATGTTGAGATATGAACTGTATTTTAGCAGGCAAAAGGCAGACCTTTTTCACAAAATGAATGATATGACAATATCAGATATGACGATCTCACTGTGTGTGTATGTATATGTGTATATATACATACACACCACACACACACACACACACACACACACACACACACACATATATATATATATACAGAGAGAGAGAGAGAGA
>NC_034600.1:16213403-16249556 GCF_900095145.1 Mus pahari
ATTGCTCTGGCTAGGACTTCAAGTACAATATTTAATAGGTAGGGAGAAAGTGGGCAGCCTTGTCTAGTCCCTGATTTTAGAATTAAAATTAAGATGACTTGGAGACTCATGAAGGAACAGAATTTGTTGTTATCTTTAATTGAAAAGGAGGATTTTCTTTTGTTGCTATCAGACAGACTTGAGTATGTTTCTATTGTAGAAAGTACCAGCCATAAAGAGAGGGACAAAATGTCAAATAAGGTAGTTGGCAAAGCAGAGGAATCACTGAGATGAGGTACAGAGAGTAGTGTTCATTATTCTCAGATGAGAGGCATTTCCTCTATGTCAAGCAGGCACTGAGTGCACATTTGAGAGTTAGAAGAAGCCTAGACTCCATTTTCAAGGCCTTAGGGAAGGGAGTGACAAGTATAGAACAAGATGGATATGTCACTTCCACTGGAAAATTACTTGAGTGCCTGCCTGCTTAGCAGTGCTCATCCCTGTAGAGCTCTTGTATGGAAACATCTCTGTCTTTGTTAAATATGTGATGCTGTGAGAGGAACACAGTGAGACCTACGTAAGAAAGAGACAGCCTAAGGAAAGAGGAGACAGCTTGAATACCACTGAAATACATATGAAAAGGTCACAGGAGAGTTGCAAAGTGTGAACATAAATTTAAAAGATTACCAATGACTGTTAATGCTACTATTAACTGCTGGAAATTATTCCTTTTGGTGATGCAAGTCTTTGCTACTATAGGGCATCACCATGCAGCTATTGGTTGTCCAGATGTGAGAGCAGGAAAGGTGATGGCTAGATCCAAGGTTGGGTTTTGCTAACCTGCAGCAATAGCAGGCCATAGAAATTTGTGGTTAGAATGGGAAGGGAATAATTAAAAACTTTACTGAATTCTCTCTTATAGGTCTTGACAAGAGCCAGAGAGGATAAACACATGAATAATTGATATCATAAACTGGAGGCAGACATGTTTGGAGACAGGGCCAAGGTTTGTGTTTGGTTTTGGTTGATTGTACTGTCTAGATTAATACATACTATATAGAATTAATAACATACACAAGAAGACAGTACTCTATTCCAAATTTCAGATGGAAAAATAACATCTTAGAAATTTTGAGTAACTTGTGTAAAGTTTTATGTAGATATTAAAAAAAAACAAAAACATGTGTCATAGTCATTTTCTGCATCAGGAATTGATATAGAATGTTATATTCTATATATTTTACTTTATCTTACTTTATTATTATTTCATACTAGGGTTTGACCTGGAGCTCCCCACCAGTTAGAAAATGATCTATCATTGAGTATTACCTCAGCCCACAGTCAAAGTTTTAAAAGCTTATAAAATCATTTGAAATTATTATCACAACATTAGAGAGGAAACACAAACATTTTAGTAGTTATTTAGCAGTTTTATTGTGCAGCAAGTTCTAGGACCTAGAGCACATGTCAAAACAAGTTTACCATAGCTGCTGTTACTAAAAGCCTCTTGGGTTTGCCCATGAGAAGTAAACCTGATTTAAGGACTTTTAAAAGACATTGTATTTAAGACTTTTTGAAAATCTGTCTTCCAAGAATATTAATCAAGATCTCAATCTGTGTAAAAGTAAATTTAGACAAAATGAAATAGAAGAAATAGAACTGAAATTCATATTATATCAATAGAAAATACAACACACCATTTAAACCAGATACATGTAAAAGTAGAAAAAAAATAGAAACAGAGATGGAAATGATCAAATGTTAGGACTCTGTGGAGAGAGTCTTAGTTACTTTTTTCCTATCCATGACTTTTCCCACTTTTTCCCACTGAGTAAATGGGCACTTTGAGTTCTTTGTGAGAATGATTACATTTTTCTTTTCGTGTCAGCTAAAATATAAGCATTTTGCAGGCAGGAATTCACAGCAGAAGCTTTTCCCATTATTGTTCCCTTGAATATCTGAAGTGAATGTTCATTTGATTATTATCCTTTTCACTAGTCAACACAGCCTATGATAATTCTTCCGTTTTTTCCAGGTCTGATATTTATTTCTCCTCAATAGTCATTTCTACAATTCCTAATCTGTGAAAAGGACCTAGAGGAAACCGTTCACCTGTCTCTTGGCTGAATCATTACAACATAATTGTGCTGGAAGAAATTCACAGGAGGATGACAATTAGCTGTGAGTTTCTGTATAAATCCAAATTTGCTGTAGATAGTGACCACAATGATGACTTTATAAATAAAATGCACAAAGTACCATAAATGCATTATTTTTTCTTATCAACAGTTTAAGGAAAGAAAAATCTGTATGGCTATTGATGAAATAGAAACTTTCACACATAAGTTTATCCTATCTCCCTCAGCTTCAGTCTCTTGTCAGTGCCACAACATCTTCAAAGAATCACAATAATGGTAGTAGTCTGTAGGATAATCTGTCATGATGCCTTGTAGTAAGCCAGCTCATGATACCTCTTCATTTGGAAAACATACCCCTTCAGAAACAGACACTAAGGTTATATTTGCTAGATATTTGGTGCTAAGATCAGTGCAAACAGGTAAGTCAATGGAGCCTACTTAGCTTTTGACAAAGATGTTATTGGATAGTTAATTCTCAGTGGACTGAATGAATGACTGCAGCATGGAGTCAGAAAAGTTTTTCACTAGCCTAAGTGCAAAGATGCTGCACATGTACAAAACATGTAAGTAGTCTATTGTAAATCAAAACAATCAAAGCATAGGAGGAAAATACTATAACATCAAAGTTATTGCAAAGGTCACAAACAAATGAAATATGTAACTGTTCAAGTATTGCCTTTTTTAGCAAAACATTTGGTGACTTTTATGGAAGATTAGTATATGATTTGTATGAAGTAGAAGAGAGTAGATTTTTCTTTGTGTGTTTGTGTAGTCCATGCACACAGGGAGCTCACTAGACTAACCTCAAACTCTTAAAACTCTTCCTGTTTCAGATTCTTGAATGCTAGCATTACAAGAATGAGCCAATGTGCCAAGCTCAAGAGTAGGAAGGTCTTTATTTCCTTTAGTGTATATATAACACAGTCTTGTAACCCATTCTGATTGGTAGAATATTAGTTCTAATATATTCTTATAATTAACTTTAGTGTATCACAATAAAAAATTATTTTACAAATCTAACACAAGGGCAGAATCAGTATGGAGCTATGTATTGTTTGGGCAGCATTGAGCTTTGAAGGTAAGAAGATGGATGTAACTTCTAAAAGGATGTACATGCTCCACTATCCCAAGGGGCCACCTCTGCATACCCTGTCTGAACTGATACCCATCTGGCTTCATTTATTCCTGGGTGGCCATTGGAATTTAAGGTTTCTGATTAAATGGAATAAACAAATAACCTGGCTATTTATTTTTGTAATACCAAAGTGTACAGTGCATGGCAAGCCCTCTTTTTGTATTATAAGTAAATGCCAGGGATACTAGAACTGCAGTTTGGGATTTCAGAACATTCTGTCAGTAACATAATCTAAATGGGGATGATTTTCACAATTCCCTCAAATGCTTAAATAAATAGGAAAAATGAATGGGAGGGCGGGAGAGTAAAAGACCACAGGATATTTAATTAGGCAGAAGGAATTTCTGTCACCCTGACGGAAGGAGGGAAAGGGGGCGCTGTGTCAGGAAGGAGGCTTTCTACTCACTGACCAGGTGACTGACCAGAAAGCTCTTGTGATCTGGAACTGGCAGCAGCACATCTCCCCATTTGCACATGCATGGAAACACTTTTTGTTGAAGTTACGTGAAAAGACTTAGTGTTTATTGTTTACCTGTCATTCTGTGACGCCACACACAGACTGTTTAGGTTACACCTAATGACAGTTTCTCATTCATTGTATAGTTTAACATTTCTTTCTGTTTAGCTCTTGTTATAGTTTAGCAGTGCCTTTCATTTATTGGAATTGTAGACAAGTTTGAAATGTGAGTGCACTGGTAAGACAAACACACATCATTACCTTTCCTCTCCTGTTGCGCAGCCCTTTGTGAAACCTGCCAGGGAACAGCAGCTACTGATGCTTAGGAAAGCAGCAGAGAGGGAGACATGACTTCAGAACGCCCATGCACTGCGCTGGTATTTCTTTGATAAGCATCTTCTAGTGAGATAAGGTCCATCAAGATGGAGACCCTAGGTGGTCTGTCAAGTTACATGGTGATAATGGGATCTTTAACAAGAATGTTCTTGAAAATCTAGTCTCTAAGGAAATACAGACTCAGCCTCTTCCTCTCTCTGGTGATTTGCCCAATTATATAGTTTTTTAATCTTGAAGACTGTAAGAGAGCACTCTGCATTTTATCCAAACACAAATTAACTGAAACAAGGCTTTAGAAGAATGGCTATGCTACTCATACTTTTGGTATAGGACATTACTGCAAGATAACTAAAGAAATGTTTGTGTGCCTGCCTTCAGAAATGTTTGACATTCTTGATCCCTTATTATATTCCACTATGGATGGGGGGGAAAAGGTGCTATATGTTTAGTGTCCAGACAGAGGTCATGATACCCAAACCATAAATGCAAATACACTTCAGGGACAATCTGGCATGACTAATAGTGGAAAATTGTTACCATCAATGTGGGAAATAATGAAAGTGAATGGAAGGAACATTTAGCTGAGTTAGTTCTGACTATCAACAGGAATTTGTAGAGTAGCCACGGGTTTCCTGACTACCTGCCATGTTACGGCATAGAGGAACAATCTCGTCTAAAAACCACATCAGAAGATGCAAAGATAGAGGATAAGGAAGGGGCATAATGAATTAAGGAGAGCTTAAGAGAGAAACTTGAGAGCCACCAGTCCAAGGTCAGGCAAAAGGGAAGAAGGTGTTTTGTTCAAAACCAATTAAAACTACTGTTCAGATGAAAATAAAAATAACAAATGATCTCTGCTCTACTGCACAAGGCTTTAACTAATTTGAAATATATAATATATTAAAGTTTTCATTATCTATTTTTCCTTTTCTAATATATGTGTGAACATGTGTAATTATATATATATATATATATATATATATATATATATATATATATGCATGTGGAGCTAAGAGGTTGACTAAAATGACTACATGTGTAATTGTTCAGGCACCATCCACCGTTTAAAATTTTGCTCATGCTTCCTGTTTCCATCGGCACCCAAAGCTGACCCTGTACCACAGGTCTCCATACATAAATCCCACTGGGAGAGAGCTGTTCTCCTAGGAGTGCTGATACACCTGAGAGCACAGGTGAGACCACCACTTCTGCTCAAATTCCTGGCCCAAGAGGGATACAACCAGAGCCATCAGGACACAGGAACCAAGGAACAGCCAGGGACAGGAGCCTTCCAGTTTCCTTCTGCACCTCGAAGCTGACCCTGTGCCATAGCACTCCATACCCCAATTCTACCTGGAGAGAGCTTATCTCCCAGGACTGCTGACACACAAGCTTACAGGAGAGACAATCCACAGTCAGCGACAACAAGAACAGCTTTTTCCACAAATAAGCAGATGGCGAGAGGCAAGTGCAAGAACATAATTCACAGAAACTAAGGCTACTTGGCATCATCATAACCCAGTTCTCCCACCACAGCAAGCCCTGGATACATCCCACCAGAAAAGCAAGACTCTGATTTAGAATCACACCTCACGATGATGATAGAGGATTTTAAGAAGGACATAAATAACACCCTTGAAGAAATACAGGAGAACACAGGTAAACAGGTAGAAGCCCTTCAAGAGGGAATACAAAAATCCCTTAAAGAATTACAGGAAAACACAATCAAATAGGCAAAGGGCATGAACAAAACCATCCAGGATCTAAAAGTGGAAAGAGAAACACTAAAGAAATCACAAAGCAAGACAACACTGGAAACCTAGGAAACACATAGAAAACCCAGGAAAGGGATCAGGAGTCATAGATGCAAGCATCACCAACAGAATACAAGAGAAAGAAGAGAGAATCTNNGGTACAGAAGATTCCATAGAAAACATGGACACAACTGTCAAAGAAAATGAAAAATACAAAAATTTCCTAACCCAAAACATCCAGTAAATCCAGGACACAATGAGAAGACCAAACCTAAGGATAATAGGTATAGAAAAGAGTGAAGTTTCCCAACTTAAAGGGCCAGTAAATATCTTCAACAAAATTATAGAAGAAAACTTCCCCAACCTAAAGAAAGAGAGGCCCATAATATTGCAAGAAGCCTACAGAACACCAAATAGATTGGACCAGAAATGAAATTCCTCTGGTCACATAATAGTCAAAACATCAAATGCACAAAATAAAGAAAGAATATTAAAAGAAGTAAGGGGAAAAGTCAAGTCACACATAAAGGCAGAGCTATCAGATTTACAACAGATTTCTCACCAGAGACTGTGAAAGATAGAAGATCCTGGCCAGATCTTATAGACCCTAAGAGAACACAAATGCCAGCCCAGGCTTCTATACCCAGCAAAACTCTCAATTACCATAGATGCAGAAACCAAAGTATTCCATGACAAAACCAAATTTACACAATATCTCTCCACAATTCTAGCCTTACAAAGGATAATAGGTTGAAAACTCCAACACAAGGAGGGAAACTACACCCTAGAAAAAGCAAGAAAGTAATCTTCTTTCAACAAACCCAAAAGAAGATAGCCACACAAAATATAATTCTACTTCTAACAATAAGAACAACAGGAAGTAAAAAATAACTATTCGTTAATATCTCTTAACATCAATGGACTCAATTCCCCAATAAAAAGACATAGACTAATAGACTGGTTATGTAAACAGGATCCAGCATTTTTCTGCATACCATTCCTATACCCAATAGAGAGCTAATGTCCAATATATACAAAGAACTCAAGAAGTTAGACTCCAGAGAGCCAAATAACTATATCAAAAACTGGAGAACAGAGCTAAACAGAGAATTCCCAACTAAGGCTGTAAAGAACCAAAATAAATGTTCAAGATCCTTAATCAGCAGGGAAATGCAAATCAAAACCACCCTGAGATTCCACCTCACACCAGTCAGAATGGCTAAGATCAAAAACTCAGGTGACAGCAGATGTTGGCAAAAATGTGGAGTAACACTCCACCATTAGTGGTATGGTTGCAAGTTGGTAAAACCACTCTGGAAATCAGTCTGGCAGTTCCTCAGAAAACTGGACCTATTACCACCTGAGGACCCAGCTATACCACTCCTGGGCATATACCCAAAAGATGCTCCAATATATAATAAGAACACATTTTCAACTATGTTCATAGTAGCCATATCTATAATATCTAGAAGCTAGAAAAACCCAAATACCCTTCAACAGAAGAATGATACAGAAATTGTGATACATTTACACAATTGAGTACTACTCAGCTATTAAAAACAATGACTTTACAAAATTCCCAGGCAAATGAGTAGATCTAGAAAATATCATCCTGAGTGAGGTAACTCAGTCACAAGTGGTACTCACTGATAAGTGGATATTAGGCAAAGAGAGTGGAGTAACCATGATAAACCTCACAGTCCACATGAAGACCAAGAGGAAGAATATCAAAGAGTGATGCTTCAGTCCTACTTAGAAGGGGGAACAAAATAATCAAGGGAAGTAGAGAGTGGGAGGGCCTTGGGAAGAAGAGAAGAGGCATGAGGAGGGGAAAGAAGGGCAGAATTAGGTTTGGAAGGAGATGGAGATGTACAGAGGGTCAGGAAATTGAACAGAGGTATGTAGCAATGGGGGATGGGGGAACTGGGGGTAGCAACCAGAAAGTCCCAGATGCCAGGAAAGCAAGAGCCTCCTAGGGGGGGATGACATTAGCTGAATACCTCACAAAGGGAAGGGAGAACCTGTGTAGACCATATCCAGAGGTTAGGCATGGCCCCAGAGTTGAGGGATGGGGCCACTCACCCATCTCCAAAATTTTAATCCAGAATTTGTTCCTGTCTAAAGGAAATGTAGGGACAAAGAGTAGAACAGAGACTGAAGGAAAGGCCATTTAGTGACTGCCTTACCTGGGGATCCATCCCACATGCAGACACCCAACCCAGACACTATTGCTGATGCCAAGAAGTGCTTGTTGACAGGAGCCTGATACAGCTGTCTCCTGAGAGGCTCTGCCAGATCCTGACAAATACAGATGCAGATGCTCATAGACAACCATTGGACTGAACACAGGTACCCCAATGGAGGAGTTAGGGGAAGGACTGAAGGAACAGAAGAGGCCTTATCTGTCATCAATGGTAAGGCAGGCCCTGGTCCTATGAATGCTTGATATCCCAGTGTAGAGCAATGCTTGGGTGGTAAGGTGGGAGTAGGTGAGTGGGTGAGTGGGTGGGGGAGCACCCTCATAGAAGCAGAGTAAGGGGATGAGATAGTGGGTTTGCAGAAGGAAAATTGGGAAAAGGAATAACATTTGCAATGTAAACAAACAAAATATCCAATTTAAAAAAGGAGAGAGAAAGAAAAAATACTTCCATCAGGTTGGCCTACAGGTGGAGGCATATTCTTGATCAATGATTATTGATGAAGGTACAGGCCACTGTTGGAGATGCTGCCACTGGGCAAGTGGACTTGGGTTTTATAGTTTAAAAAACAAGGGCAAGCTGAGGGAAACATGGAGATCAACCTAAACAGAGTTCCTCCATGGCTTCTGCTTCACTTCCTGCCTATGGTTCCTATTGTAAATATTAGACTTGTAGACATTTAGATTTGCTTTTGTCTGACTGTAACTGATCCCTGGTCCCCCCCTCTTGGAATAAGAGATATCTTGGTTCTCACTGTGCAAGAAGTATCAGTTGAGAAACTTTAGACTTTTAAAGAGATATTGGATATTAAAAAGTTGAAATTTAAAGTTGAATTTTTGAAGACCATGGGGCTTTTACAAGTTGAACTGTAGTTTATAGTGTGGTATGAATATTAGCATCAAGTCTTGAGGGTAAACAGAGAAGGAAAAAGTTAGGGATGTGCTTTTGTGTCATAGTAACAAGGAGTCAACTATGTTGGTCATGTTTTTGTCAATTTGACAAAAACAAAGGTGATATAAGAAGAGAGAACCTCAACCATGAAAATACGTCCATCACATTGGCCTCAAGGTAGGGCTCTAGGACATTTTCCCTGAATTATGACTGATGTGTAATGGACCCAGCATACAGTAGGTGCAAGTAGATTGGATGTGTAAGAAAGCAACCTGAACAAGCATGGGGTGCAAGCCAGTAAGCAGCAGTACTCAATGGTCTCTGCTTCAGTTCCTGACTTCAGGTTCCTGCCTTGAATGCCTTCTCTGACTTCTCATCTTCTCATGATAGAATATAAGCTGTAAAATGAAGGAAACAGAAGCCCCTTTCCCACAAAAAAATTTTTTGTTCATTTATTTGTTGAGAAAAAGTCTCTCATGAGCCTGGGATCCATCAAGTAGGCTGGGCCAGCTAGCCAGTGAGCTCCAGGGATCTGCCTTCCTCCCCCTTCCCATGTTAGGAATTATGAGTGCACACCCTTTCTAGACCAGCTTCTTTGTGTGAGTTCTAGTGGTAGCGTTAGACTGGGATCATTATGCTTAAAAGGCAAATGGTTTACTAACTAAGATGTCTTCTCACACAAGCCATGTTTTCATTGTTCTTCGTTTGTTTTTGCTTTTTTTTTTAAAAAAAAATGTTTGTTTCTTTGTCATTTCAGTGAAATTACAGGATGTTTAGACATACTTTGTATATTTTCATAGTTTTTGAAGATTAAAAAAAATCACTTCTAAATAAAAGTTCTTTAATATGAGCTTATGTTCTTACAAATTTGCATACTTGGGAGTGATTGTAGAAAACAATCTGTCTAATAAATGCAGTAAAATCACCACCACATAATGAAGGAAATTACTCACTCTGGTGAAGATGATCAATGGAAAAATGCTGATTGAGGACAGAGAAGTTGAACCAAACAAAATCCTCTTTTGGTATGTCAGAGAAACTGTGGCAAAGGGAAGTCTAACATGACTTCTAAAGAGACCCCTGATGTACACAATGATGGGTCAATCTGAATGTCTGTCAGGTCAACAGACTGGGAAAGCAGAACACCAGTCTACTAGGCTCTAGTCAAATAACAGCCATTCTACTCTACACCTTGACTTTTCATCTTCGGTTGCCAGTAATCCAAAAGGGATTGGGCAATGGTTGAAGGTAAGGTGACTGCAGAAGTTGGGTGGCTCCATAGTTGCAGGTTGAATAGTACTCTTCCTTTAGAATGACAGCTGAATGATTACTTATTGTCTTAAACTTTTGAGGCTATGTGATTTTCAAATGTAACCAAGCTCCACAGCTTAAGATAAATGAGAGATGTTTTTGTTGTTGTCCTGACAATGATTTTCACACAGTGCCCTTGATAAGGTTTTTTGCAAGCTATTTATGTAAAAAATTATATGCAGCATAAAATTACATTTAATTATATATCATGTGTTTTTAGCATATTAGCTACAAAAGCAACTAAAAGAAAGCTGTCTATATATTGACATAGACAAAGGGCATCTAAAAAGTAGCTGAATGATCTAGGAGATGATGTATTGACATCACAGGACCTGGTGAATTAAGCAACCTGTAGGTTTCCATGTGGTTCAAGGATGGTAGTCAAAAGTACTTAATTATTATATCTTCTGTTTCTTGTCTAATTAGAAAGAGCTTCTTTGTCCTGGCATATTCAATAGGAACCCTCATTTTCAGCATTCTGCAGTCCACCTGTGAAACTGTTTGTGGGCAGGAACATTGACTGCTGAACACAGTGCAGATGCGCAAGAATATCTCATTCCCTGGAGCCATGTAGACACAAAAAGGATATCATAAGGAAATTATTAATGAATTCCAGATACATAGCAACAAATCCTCACAGAAGTTTTGGAGATGAGATAATAACACCCTATTTTTGACATGACAAAATTTTCCTGTGACAGTTTGTGTGTAATGATTTGAGGTTCCAATCCGTAGCCTTTCTAACTGCATCTTATTTTACTACATACCTATGATACTACATCATCAGATAACCACAAGGTTATCTGATCTACTCCAAGACTTTCTGGTTCACATTATTTGTGTTGTAAAAGAACATAGTAAGAAGTGTAAGACCTCAAAAGGATAAATAAATACTTCATCTTCTAGGAACTGAATCTCTTATCAAACATAGATGAAAGGAGTTTTATCTGAAATGTGGAAACTTTAACAAGGTTCTTTCATTTCTGCTTGTGGAAAACTCAGAAGAAATACATGAATCTCTAGGGCAAAGCTCTTGTTGATCTTAGTTAAAGTTGTCTAATAATCTCAAAGTCCATATGTCGCAGCTATACTTTATTATTTAATTCTGTTTGGACTGCATGTGGCAAGGTATACAGCTTGATATATCAAAAAGGAGTTTCTTAACTGCCAAACTAATTGGAGAATTCAAGAGCTCTTAGCATCGTGAATGGAACCTATTACTTGAAAGAAAATATATTGCTGCAGGAATTTTACACTACTACATTAGAACAAATTGTTGTCTCGCACATTATAGTTAAGTAAGAGTGCTTGGCTGTTAGAATAGATATTCCAGGGCAATGAGCTCAGGAACACCCACTGCTGTAGGCCTGTACATTGATGAGACTCCTTTGGGGAAGAAGTAACAGAACAAATTAAGCTCATGGTATAATGGCATATCCTCTAACCCATTTCTTATTTTAGAAATGCTTAAAATTATTAATTTACCTAAATACCATGGGAGACAGATGCTCAACATTTTGCTAATTGCCCAAAGAGTTGTATTCTAAAGCTGGAAACCCCAGGTGGTCCCACCTCAATTCTGAATGGCAAGAGAAGTGCTGTGGCTTTTCCCTTCAATTACCCAGCAGAACCCAGAAACGGGGAGATGCTTGATCACTTTTGTACTTGCTAGCTTTCCATTACTTCTTCAGGATCATGTCAAACAAGATTCAAACTGACTGGCTGAAGAATGTCAGCAGGGGTTTTAGAAAAAAATCAGAAATCTTTTATATTTAACAACCTCCTCGCAGCTAAGTTTCTGAATTGACACTTAAGTGAGGGTATGGGAGAGTATAACATAAATAGAATTTCAAGGCTTATTTTAGTCAAATCTCTTTCAAGTGGAGTCCTATTTCTTACTTTTAAATCTCCCTTTTCTTCCCAATAAGAAAGATTAGGAAGAAAGAGGTATGGCTGTAGTGTCATAACTCCTATATGAATATTATTATTAATATTGCTCATTTAAATCTGGAAAACTGGAAAAATCATAGATTTAAAACTGCAGAAAATGGAGATTTTTGTCCAGCATCTATAGGCAAGCTGCAACTACCTTGAAATGTAAAAGTCTTCAGGAACACAAAGTCTTTAGGGCCTCTAAAACTAATACCCTTTTAGAGACACTGACATATTTACTGAAAAATATAACACCAAAAATAAAGTTCTTTGCCTTGCTTTACACCCTGGAGTGTGATAAATTTTGTGGGCAGTGGAATAAGCCAGTCCTTGGTTCCTGAGAGGATTAAGCTCAGCATCAAATGTCATTGCAATTTTAGTACTCAATCTTTTGGCCTTCGGAGTAACCATTTGTTTTGTAGAGTACATGATGTAAACTCCTCTGAAATGTTATTAATACATTTAACCCACTTCCTATAATTATTTCAATCATGTAAAGAACATTCTTGCTTTCAAAGATTGCCATTCCGGTAAGGGACAATTTACAGCCAACATGTAACTCAACAGGAAGCCAAGAGAGCAATCACCAGAGGAATGAGATACTCAGGCTTCTCCAAACTACCACATAAAAGGATTTCTTGGGAGCTAAATTCAGTAACAAAAGGACATAGGATTAGTCATACTGGATTGGATGCCTTAGCCCACAATTCTTTCCCTGGAAGGGAAGTGCCTAATATTCTATACAAAACAAGAAGGCTTTGCAATATATTGGGGATATATTCCATCAGTTCCTTTTTTTTAAGGGAAAGAATTGTTTGTAACATTTCTGTATAGAGAAAAATGGAAATGCATATACTGAATTCAAAGTTCTAAAAGTAGCCAATATTTAGGTCCTATGTCTGTGAATATGGAATTCCTGTGCACAAGGAATGATCGGGTTATCATTTACTTTTATATTTAAGAATTACTTCCTTTTTGTTCAGTAATCATGGAATATCACAAAAGAATATATCTTCTCATTTTCATCATCTACTGTAAACTATCAAGTGTGATGATAGAATTCTCTCTTGTTTGTATAGTCTATGCTAGCTTGGGGAGGAAAGGTTGCCTTACTTTGAGTCCATCTCCCCAATATACAGACCTCTGTGGTATCCACTGGATTCCAATTTAATGTAGGTCCTGGGACATATCTTACAGAAAGGACCAGAAAAAAAGCTGACAACATCCACATGGTAAATTTAGAACATGGTTAAATGCTGCATGAAGTTCACAGGCATATAGCTTTCCTTGCTTGCTCTACTCTTTGGAAAATGATGAATAAGTCCACCATAATGAAACCTGTTTTATTAAAAAATTCTATCTCCATCTCCCTGAGTGGCGGAGATGCTAAGCTTATGGTTGGCCTGTTGTTGGGCAACAACAACCTAGCAGCAGTATATTTTCTTTTGAATTAAATCCAAAGACCATTAAAAAATCGAGGAGATGCATGTTTTACAGAAGTTTTTTTATGTTTGTTTTTGTTTAGTTTCTGAAGCATATCTGTTTGACTGAACTTTTACCTATCTAATTATGTCTGTATTTACTTTGTATTCCACAAATCCATGAGAAATTTGGCAGCATAAATTTTTAAAATATAAACATCTCTAAAAAATATTTGCCACAAATGATCCTTTCAGTACCTTTCAGTACCACTGAGTATTGAGGACTCTGTAAATGCCTGTAAGTTTTAGGTGGAGCAAACAGACCCCTTGGGATTTATTGTCTGAAGTCTCTGATACTTAGGAAAAGTGGCTCAGTGGTTTAGAGTGTACACTGCTCCTTATAAGCCTGGTTCTCAAAGCCCATGTGAGGAAGCTCATTAGCACTTGTAATTCCAGATGCAGCTCATGCAGCATGCAAGTGTTTATGGCCATCTGCACCTACATGCATGTTCCCACATGTGGATATAAGCAAAAGAAAAATACATCTTAGAAAAAGACTTTTAAGATGCTAATCATCTGCACATCCTTTACTCTTAACATCTTCCTCTGTCTCATTATCCAGGCCCACATAATCTCCCCTTTCCTCTGTATTAGGTGGAGATAAATACTTTATCTACTCCCTGTTGTCTATTCATTGCTGTAATTTTGCTGTGCTAGTTCATATGTGTGTGTGTGTGTGTGTGTGTGTGTGTGTGTGTGTGTGTGTGTAAAATGGACTTTATTTGTGGTATTCAAGAGAGTAGGGAAGGTTACCTAGGCCCCTCCTATTATTATGGGGGTCTGGGATGGAAATTGTGAAGGAGATGATCAGTGTTGGGGGCCAAGTTGGGATAGGGACTCCTCAGCAACCTAGGGCCTCCCTTCTGTTCTCAGTGTCCTTGCTGGAATGGGTGGTCCAGGGTTTCTTACTCCTTTAAGGTCATGTAGGCCATGAGGGCCACCACTCCGTTGCTATAGCTGTATTCATTGTCATACCAGGGAATGAGCTTGACAAAGTTGTCATTGAGAACATAGCCAGCCCCAGCATCAAAGGTGGAAGAGTGGGAGTTGCTGTTGAAGTCGCAGGAGACAACCTGGTCCTCAGTGTAGGCCAGGATGCCCTCAGTGGGCCCTCAGATGCCTGCTTCACCACATTCTTAATGTCATCATGCTTGGAAGGTTTCTCCAGGTAGCACTGCATATCCACATGGATATATTGAGGGTAGGAACATGGAAGGCCATGCCAGTGAGCTTCCCGCTCAGCTGTAAGGTGGCCTTGCCCACAGCCTTTGCAGCAGCAGTGGATACAGGGATGTTGTTCTGGGTAGCCCACGGCCATCACATCACAGCTTTCCAGAGAGGCCATCCACAGTCTTCTGAGTGGCAGTAATGGCATGAACCATGGTCATGAGCCCTTCCACGATGCCAAAGTTGTCATGGATAACCTTGGCCAGGGGGACTAAGCAGTTGGTGATGCAGGATGCATTGCTGACAATCTTGAATGAGTTGTCATATTTCTCGTGATTCACACCCATCACAAACATAGGGGCATCGTCAGAAGGGGCAGAGATGATGACCCTTTTGGCTCCACCCTTCAAGTGCATGAGCTCTGGCCTTTTCCATGGTGGCGAAGATACCAGTAGACTCCACGATATACTCAGCACTGTCATCACCCCATTTGATGTTAGTGGGGTCTCGCCCCTGGAAGATGGTGATGGGCTTCTCATTGATGGCAAGCTTCCCATTCTCTGCCTTGACTGTGCTGTTGAATTTGCCATGGATGGAGTCATAATGGAACATGTAGACCATGTAATTGAGGTCAGTGAAGGGGTTATTGATGGCAACAATCTCCACTTTGCTATGTGGAGAGCAGATGGCAGCCCTGGTAACCAGGTGCCCAGTAGGCCAAATCCGTTCACACTGACCTTCACCATTTTGTCTACTGGACCAGGCTGGCACTGCACAAGAAGATGTGGCTGTCTCTGGAACATGGAGGAACAGAGAGCTTGCTGTGTTAATTCTTAATCCATGATGAATATACCCATTCTTCAAGATGTCCTAAGATAATAATCATTTCTTTCAGCAAAATATCGTTTGTTTTTCTGAACACTTGTTATTTTCACCATTAACAAATTTTTAAATTAGAGTGGCTTTTGTTTTTTGTTTTTGTTTTTCCTTATTTGTTATGTCATCTAGTTATTTGAACTCTGTACCTTACTTGGCAGGATTATATCTTAGGCGAGATGTTCAAGCAGAAAGTATTGGGTATTCACCCAGTGTCCACAAAGGCCAGGGAGGTCAGGGACTGCTCTACAGTGCAGCATTTGGAAGCTGACAGGCATACCAGAGAATAGATAAACTTATTTATTGGTTTCTAAACCAAACCTGATGAGTGATATAAGGGAAGACAAAGACAAAATGTAAGTAAAAATATTAAGCTTGAGCACCTTAAAACTGTCCAGTTTTTAAGGAGTAAAAGGAGCCTTTCAGAGTCCCATGAAACTTGAGTTTTGACAGATAAATAGTATTCACATAATGTCACAAAATTTCTAACATTTTTGATGTGTATGGAATTAAGTTTAACAAATTTTACAATCCAATGCCTCTTTGGAAATGGCGGATTCAGATGTGCTAGGAAATTAGCTTCTCAGACAATCCCAGGTGAGACCATCACAATTATTGACTCTCCAGTTTTGTGAATTAAGAGGCACATGTAAATCAGGGCTGACTCTGCTGAGTATTGATGTGTGAGTAGAAGAGCAACACCAAATTAATATCTTTGTGGACATTTCACAAATCTAAGTGACCTCCTTGATACTGAAATGAGACCCCATAAACACCTGAGTACTGATAGACTAATGTTAAAAGGTCTCTTCATTGCAACCTACAGGGTTAATTCTCATCTAGTTATATACTCTTAGAAATTGACTAAATTTTAGAAACAGTCAAATGCTATCATTCAATACGTGAATAAACTCAGAGACTAACTAATTCTTCTGAGGTCACAGTAACTTAGCTCAGACTAGAAATAAATCTTTTCCAACTTGTCTTAATGATATCAAAATAAAAAGAAACTTGTTTTAAGGTCACTGAGTATCTTAGCCGGGGCTCATTCAAAATCATAGCCTAGCATAAAGGTTTTCAGAGTTTATTTTAGAAGAGGACTCCAGAGAATAGTCATTCAGGTCAGAGAAAGTAAATCAAGAAGGGAGAGAAACCCAATGCAAAGTACTTAATAAGTTGTTCATCCTATCTTGTACCAACAGAGGAGATGGTAGGAGCCTAAGCTCTCTGAGATAAGAGAATCTTTATGTAGTACACCTGAGTACACACCTAAAAAGCACTTAGCCACTGGCTCTCATTAGTAGCTCACTAGCATTAATTGCTTAGAATCCATAGTGTGCATGCCAGAGAATGGCATAGATTCCTACCATGTGCTGTCTAAGAAATCCACAAAAATGGAGTGAGGCTTGGGCTTTAGACAAGGTCCCATCTGGTTGTGTCTTTGGAAAGTTCATGCAAATCTGTCAAAGAACAGTGGCCATAGAATATCTTCCCCAAATATCTCTTCAGAAAGAAGCTGAAAACACAGGATGTGCAATTGGGGGGTGAATGAAGCTTCATGCCGTGAGAATGATGAAAACTTTGCTTGTGATTCCCCCTTTACAGGGCTCTGCACACTCCCTGCAAAGCAAGATTCCGTGGAATCAGTGTTCTAACGTTTCCCAGGCTGTACTCCATGTACTAGTGCTACAGTTTCCCGCTTCTGGTAAGCTAGCTTTCTGTACAGGAAGTAAACATGACTACCAATGCTTCTCCAGGTCTTCTCTTTCAGCTTCATCTCAAGATCAAGAAGGAACATGGGATACATGATTGCAGTAGAGAAGAAATGTAATACATGGTGAGCAAAGCAGGAACCCCTGTTAAGCAAGCTCTGAATTTTGACTTTTGACTATTTTCTCTTAATATGAGCCCAGGAGAGATGTAACTCCAAATCAACACTGTAGTGGACATTCCACAAGTTTAAATGACCTCTAAGACCCGAGAATGAGACCTCAAAGGACAGGAATATGACACAACAGTGGAGCTAAGACTATTTTCCAATTTCCCTATTCACCTCAAGGTTACCCTTACTTGATTTTATGAAAAAAATATGAAGGTATGGGCAATATGAAATAATATTAAGTACAAATATTTTAACTATTGCTTAATATTTTTATTAAGAATCATTGCTGGGTTTTTTGTTTTTGTTTTGATTTTTGTCTACTAGTAGTGTTTTTATTTACTGAAGTTATTTGCTTCATAAAATAGAACTCACCTAGAGATGACAGAGGAAACTAAGTCTTCAAATATGAAAAACATGTTGGTTTATATTTTCTCTTTCATAAGAAAACTGATGATGAAGAGAGATTTCAGTACTTAATCCATCTGTGTGAATTTCCATTTACATAGTTCATCACCTGAGAAAAATAACTATATCTCTATAGATATAGATACACACATATATGTGTATATTTATATACATACACACAAACACACACATACACATACACATACACATACACATACATATGCGCTTTTACTAAGTGCCAAACCTATGCTCCTTGTTCATTCCCACATCCTC
The DNA here is from genome assembly GCF_900095145.1 of Mus pahari. Taxonomy (NCBI): domain Eukaryota; kingdom Metazoa; phylum Chordata; class Mammalia; order Rodentia; family Muridae; genus Mus; species Mus pahari. Next base: position 16,231,619 of record NC_034600.1, read on the forward strand.
AGAATCACTCTGTGGGGGCTGAAGCTGTTCTTTCTTTGTCCAGGGGAAGAACATGTGCTCTAGTTTATAACAGCTCCTAAGTAACAGAGCTGGGATTCATTCCAGGTAGTCTGGTTATGGAATCTGCTTCTCTAACTTATTTAGTACACAGCCTTTTTGCTGACTTATGAAATTGGTTGTAATGGCACTGTGCTGAACTACTGTGTTAAAAGGGGAAAAATGTCTTTCAAATTAGTTTTTGATTGCAGACTACCTTTTTTTTTGTCTGAGTTATCCTGACCACTGCTTTTGCTATTTATAGAATTGACATCTGTTAGGAATCTCATGTTAGTACGTGCACTTTCCACACTCTGAGAGCTATTGTGCTAATATCATTCTCTGCAGTTTTTCATAGTCATGAATATTACAGGGCAGACTTTTGACAAAGTAAACAAACAGGAAACACTGAGCATAAACAGCAGCAACCTGATCATTAGTAATTACTCTCTCTCTCTCTCTCTCTCTCTCTCTCTCTCTCTCTCTCTCTCTCTCTCTCTCTCACACACACACACACACACACACACACACACGTGGAAGAGAGAGAGAGATTTAATATTTTTCTACCTGAACATAAGTAGAAATAAGAATTTTAGTATATTTTCTATTGTTATAACAATTTCTCTTCAACTTGTTAGATTTGAAGTGCCTTTTAATCTCATATTTTGTAGATTAAATTTAAGTATTGTCTATTCCATTAAGGACTATTATTCAAAAATGTCCTGAGGAGACCAATATAAATTTAAGTGGTGGTCTACCAGAAAAATATCATTGTGTCTGTGTGTAATATCACCATATAAAGATCTGGACATGTACTTATGTGTGTTGTTTTTGTTTAGAATAGGTGCTTTCTTTTACATTTTCATCTGTAATTCTGTTTCTTGGACACACTGGACCTATGTGAGATGAAATGTGTTATATATTGCTATCATCCGTTCTACCTTGATTGAACATAGTGCATCCAGATAGTTCAGCAATTGTGTCAGGTTTGCTACATATGATTTTGTTTACAAGTTTAATGGGAAGACAGATCAACATTCTTTAGCATTAATCAAATATCAAGTTTCAAATAAGTAGGCAAAAGTGATGGAGAAGCCAAAGGTTGAAAGTGAGAATGTAGAGTTGAGTGTTGGAGTGAAAACGTGGGGGAGGGCGGTTGTGACCCCTCATCCCTAATGGCTAAGGCCTTCCTAACTATATGAATATTTTCCCTAAAAAGAATGTTTCCCGAGTTATAAAAATCCACTGGAGTCCAGTGTTTTGGGGATTTTGAGGATGAAATTTAAATTATCATAGTCTTGCACCAAACTTGGCATTATCCCAGTTGAAACGAAAGTACTTAATTTTAAAAAGATTTTATTTTTGGTTGTGAAGTGGGAGCAATTTATTACAGGTTGTTCTTTGCAATACAGCTCAGGAGGAACAAAAAGATAAAAGAGACTATATCTAATGAAGCAAAAATATCCTTTACTGGTTAGTGTTTTAAGAGCTAAATGACAAACTGTAGCTCACTTTTCACAGTCAGGGCAAGAGACTGAGAATCAGAACTGGAAAATGTCACTTTGTTCTGAAATCTGAGTGCTGCTAGTTAGGTGTGTTGGATGCTAATGTGTTCTCCACTGGATCAACACAAATCACATGGCAGCCCTTGATTAGCCTGTTTTATAGCTTCAGGAGAGAAAGGGACAGACGGTTAGAAGCAAGATTCAGCATCAAAATAGCTACCAAAGTGCAATTAAGAAATCTGCAGGTTTGTAATTATAAAAGATCCCCAAAGTAAAGTCTGTGTTTGTGGATTACACTACCAAAATTTTATCTCAGAACACTGGGTATTAATATGGCTACATGTTCATTAAAAAAGATACCAAATGATTTTAAATAAATAGACTATTTTGTTCTAGATAACTGAATGTTTTAGAGTGTGCAAAGGGAAGATGAGTATTCCACAACATTCTCTGGATTTGTGTTATTTTTATCCTGTAACCTAACAACCATTTGAAAATTTGAAGTTTGGGTTGTATGATAAATCATCTTGCCAATAGCCATATAAGCCAATGTCCAAGAGAAACAAAATGTCGACATATTGGAGATGACAGAGAATTTACATAAATCACTTCTGCTCACATCCCATCAGCTCCAACTTGTCAACATAGCACATCTATGTGCAACCAAAATGCATTTTTTAACTAGGAATTTACATAAGAGGTCTAGAATTATGTTGACACTTAAATTATACAAATGATTTCCCACTGTTACCATTATTAAAATATTTTTATTTCAATTTCTATTTCCCAGGAAATTTATCTCACAAGAATGTGGTATCATCTAAGCCTGGATACTTGACCTTTCCTGCTATATCTGTTACTGCTGTCTTCCTACTTGTCCTGATCTATTTAACTTAGACACTTTACATCATCTTTTATTTCCATCCCATATACTGTGTCTCCAACACACCAGGGATGTCATCTATCTGCAGGTAGATTGAAACACTATCCTCTAGTCTATGAGCTGCTTCACCACTGCCATCCAAATATAAGTCACCATCATTTTTTTCCTCATCCTCTTCTCTCTTTTATCTCAAAGCAATTTTCACCCCCACAAAGGATGGAATGTGTGGTTAGTTATGTCTTTATTCATTTAGTTTTATGTGTATGTCCATGCTCTTGATAGAGTTTATATGTATTACATGTATGAAGGTGCCTGGAAATGTCAGAAGAATGTGCCAGATCACCTGGCACATCATAGGCAGCTGTGTCTCACAATGTGGAAGAACATTACTCAGGTTCTGTGTAAGAGCGTGACTGCTCATAACCACTGAGTCAGATCTCTAGCCTTGAAATAGATATGGCAAAAAACCATAAACTTCTCATGGCTTCACATAACACATAAACAAATATTTGTACATCTTGGTGATGAGGGCAAGTATACTAAGATAGTGAACTATTAGAGGCCCATGGCTCAGAAGAATTGGTCATGAAGATTTTAGAACTTAATGTCAGAACAACTGAACAGTAATAGACCATCTGCCTGCCATGGAAGTGTGTCTCATTAACCCAGCAATGTTACTAGACATTCTCAGACCAGCCACTTTTCAACCAAATTCTTCTAAAATCCAGATTAGAAAATAAGAAACTGGAACATTCCACAATGTTCTACCTTCTACAATCTGCACAAATTATTACAGATCAGCACTCCTGTGTAGACTAGTGTTATCTTTGGGTTACTTCAAGGTGAAAGAGTAACTCTAAAGTAATTGTGTGTCAGATGCAGACTACTTAGAAATGAAAGTTAATATCAAGGTTAAAGATAATGAGATAGAGTTTCTTTATAAGACATATATCTTATAAAGCCGGTCTTTTAAAAATATTATTAATGTATTGCAAATAACCACTTGTTTGGGATAATAGACACTTTCAAATATCAAGTAAACATTTATTTTGTGTATTTTTAAATTTTAATGTAACTAGCTACTAATTAACTAGTTAACCTAGTAACTAACTAACTAGTTACCCTAGTAGCTAACTAACTAGTTACCCTAGTAACTAACTAGGGTAAGAGGCACCAATTTAGGAAGGGACATATAAGTCAGCCTTGCTTGGGGAGTAGTAAGTCAGTCCCTAACCTGACACACAGTTGCTGCTCTTCCTAGTTCCTTCTTGTTGTGCTAAAAGCAGGAAGAGATAAAACATAGCATAAAGACAGTCTTTAAAAGAGATGACTTTGCCTTTACTCTCCATTTGTTTTAAATTATCATTTGAATAAAACCCAAACAGACGCTTAGACATTTTAATTTGGAATTTCAGATACAAATCTAAGCCAAGGAAGTTTGCATAAATAGTTAGGTTGTTGGTTTTACCCATAGAGTGGGATCTGGAACAAATTTTGTAGATGCTTTTGTCTTGGTTGACTTGCCTAGTTTGTCACTATCCATTAAATAACATCTATACGGCTTAATAAGTAATTTTTTTCAGGTCTTCCTCTGCATATAGATCCTTGGGCCACAGGAAACTTAAATTTGTAATTGTGAAGACTAGCTAGACAAGAAGTTTTCTCAGTTTCTCTATTGCTGAGAATCATAGAAATAAACAAACCCTTTCCATTTTAAGTTATCTATAATGAACCTTAAAAGATTTCCCTTCCTGCCTAGACCATCAGTGTGACAACATTGCTGGTTACTCTCCCCAAAGTCATCCTTGATGGGGAGAGGAGCAGAATTGGAGACAAGCTTGCTTCTAGAATATGAGGAGCAATTAGCAGAAGGCTTTGGATCTTCACTCAAGATTCTGTATGGGACTTGATCTGGACAGTAGTGGCAGAAACAGAGCAGATTGTAGGAATCTGTACAAAGCCAATGGCAAGATCTGTACCTTCTTTACTGCACTCCTGTGTTTAAGGTAGCATGCCCAGCTAATTAAAAAGTAAATAAAAGCAAATAAAAAATCATTGCTTAACAGAGCAGGTTTCCCAGTAAATAGAAGCAAAAGATTCCATTTAATTACCCACCCATTTTTTTCCCCACTAAAACACCCATCTTGAAATTGTGCTGCTTTCTCAGCCAAACACCTTAAAATTGTAGATCGGAATTTCATTTCCTTCTGAACACAGTGTTAACATGCACAGGTACAGGACTGACTTGTACTTGCTGTTTTCACTATCCTGCTGTGTCTTTATTGGATGCTAAGAAATGTCAATGCTACCTTTGACATGGTGATGGTGAGAGAGAGAAAGAGAGACAGAGAGAGAGAGAGACAGAGAGACTGAGAAAGAGAGAGACAGAAAGACAAGGAGACAGAGAGGAAAGGGGAAGTGCACATGAGTGTAAATGTGCATTGTGAGAGTGGACATGAGTGTAAATATGTGTGTGTGTGTGTGTGTGTGTGTGTATGTTAAAATAAAAGAGATACAAACTCTCTGTGCCCACGTGAAAAGTCTCATGAGCCATCACCCTGTATTTACTTTACTTCCTAAGAATAAAGGGGACCTAAAAATCCTGGAAATCCCTGACCCCTTGTTTACCTTCCTGTACACATCACTCTTCTGTTTCAGAAACAAATCACTTTCCATTATAATTCAGAAATACCCAAATCCCTAAATGAACCTGAGATTTTTAGCAATTCAGCAAAAATTTTATTTGCAAAGCACATGCCTGCTAGCTTGTGAGATTGCAGTTCCTCTTCATATGAATGCTGGCAATATTTCATTGTGGGGATCAATTATGGTCATTTACCATGATGACATAATAACAACTGCAAAAAATGTGAAAGCTAAAGTAGGGTTATTATTACTGTTTGGAAAGTCTGTGTTCCCGATGTTCCTGCCAAGAGAGAGAAAAGCTGGAGTTCAGAGATAGCTGACAACACAGCTAGCCATTTAAATCACCACCGGATTGATCAATTTGCAAGACTGGGATGTAAGAAGAGGCTGAAGCCAGCATTTCAGTGGAAGGCTGCTTCCTTCACCTTGAACGGCAAGTCTTTTCCTTCTTGGCATGTCACATAGAAACACCCCCTGCACCCTATCTCTGCTACTAAAGGAAAAGAAATACAGACAGTGCATTTGCCCATAGAGATGGGCCAACAGCCAGTGTCACTCTCTGATATATAGCAAAGGAGGAATTTATTTCCAACTAGTAGAGGATTGGGGGTGGCGGTGGGGGTATAAAACTGTATAGCTTCAACCCTATGAAATAAGGTTAGTAAAATACATAAACTCTGAAACAGCACTGTGAAGTATGCCTGCAGTCAACTGCAATTCACCAATGGCTTTTTGATAGATATTCCAGCACCTGGCTGTGTATTTTGTCAGCTGTGACCTGTGTTGAGCAAAGTTTGCCTTCCCCCACCCCTTCTTTTTTCCCACCTGGGCAGAGGTTTTGTGCTAGTACAGCAGTGAGCTTGCTGATTGTCAGGGGAGGGGTGGAAGGGATGCTAGAGCAGATCTGGGTGGTAACAGTCTGGTAGCCAGCATCAGCATGAGACAAAAGCATGCTACTTGTCCAGTGAAAAATACAGCAGCAGTTGAATAGAGCAAAAGATAATAAAAAAAAAAAAAATCCAGCTTTAAAAAGATCAGCGCCAATGATGCCTATTTTTTTTAATTAAATGGAGAAAAAAAATCAAAGTAGACAGAAATTCCCTTAAAAACAAAACAAAACAAACAACAACAACAACAAAAAAAAAAACCCACTGCATAGTCCTGTCAGTGTGATGTTGAACAAGTGTATTAATCAAGAGCTCTGTTATTCATTAGACACAGTGATGCACTTGAATTGTTACTTTAGTATCATTGTTCCAAGCCTCTGCAACAGCTTTAAAGAAGAGGGGGAAAATTTACAGTTATGGTTTACAGCTAGGGTTGTGAAAGAACTTTCCTACTATTAGCCAAATGTTAAACACGGTGATAATAGTAATAATACCTTGTATTTATACAGGGACTGTCTCTGAGAAACCCAGAGTACTCAACAAACAGTAGTGTTTTCCCTGTCAACAACATCCTTCAGAAGAAAGCTGGAGGGAGGTATTATTATCTCGCCTTGCCATCAAGCCAATGATAGTTCCTTGTGTTTACAGTTATCACTGATGTGTGCTGTAGAGGACATGGCAGGCAAGCAGGAGGGTGGGAAATTGTGTGTGCTGGGAATGAAGGGTTTTGTGAATCCTTTGAAAAAACTGAGCTCACATGAATGCTCTGCTCTAGAGTGAGTGGTTTTGAGAGATTTGGAAAAATTGCAAATCATTAACTACTTTTTCTGAACATCAGAAATAAATCCCAGCATCGCCTAATCAGAACTATACCCTAGAAACTTAATTTGTCATATAAACGCATGGTCCGTTGACAGAGGAAGGACATCCAGAATCTGGTAGGTATGTGGACACCTTGACGCTAGATTGCTGCTAGCTTGAGTGGTCTGTTCCTTATCCTGCCTGCCTTCTAACAGCTGGATGGGCCAGGACTGAACCTATCAAATGCCTTCTCCTGGACCTTTAGAAATGACCTGTGAAGAGTCTAGTGACTGATTTTCTGAAAAAGGTAGGTTTATGACAACTCTATTTGGACTAACTGAAAATAGAACATGAAAACAAAGAGTAAAAATGGAAGATGGAAAAAAGTACTATTGCTGCCTGTGATGAGAGCCATTTCTGGCTTTGTGTGGCCAATACTGAGATCTGTCTAATGAATATCCATAAAGTCAAATGTTCCTTGATTCATGACTACATGTTCTCTAACCAAAGTAGGAGACTTGCCAGGAAGTGTTCAGATATCTTGTATGGTCAGATCCCTTGGGGTTCTTGGTGTGTTTTTGGAGAGCTATGGGCCCCTGCACAGCTCATAGCTATTGCAGGTTATTCTTTCTAAGAAAGGACCTTTAGTTAAACTTTAATTAAACTTATAACTTAACTCTTAAAAGGATAATATTGTGTTTTATTTGCCCTTTCCCCCACATTTTACCCTGTAATTCTGATCCTATTTTATAATTGTATACTCACTGCAGAATTAACATTAGTGATACTTTAGAGAAGCAGCTTGAAAAGACTTGGAAAAGATGAACTTTCCTTGTGAATTGCTTCCACCAGTAAGATAGATATAGTAAAAGCCTTACCATTTGCATCTTGGGCCAGCTTCCCTGATCTGAGAGCATATCAGCTGGTTGCCAAACAGTCAGCCCTGAAGACATACATACAAGTATCATTATCCAGACTATATTTACATATATGCATTCCATGATAATTAGTGAAAAAAGATGCAGGGAATGGGTGTATGGGAAAGATTGGAGGGAGGAAAAGGAAAGGAGAGTGATGTAATTATATTATAATCTCAAAAATAAAAGTATCAAGCTCTTAGTACAGAAAAAAATGAGTTTTCTGTACTCTTTGAGATGGATTTCTAAAGTTTCATGCTCAATATCATAATTCAAATACCTATGAGAAAATGACGGTCTTGAATTTTGATAGTACTTAATTCTTTTCAATTCTTAAATTTTAGATAAAGCCTAAAAATAAATCTAAATAAGATTAGAAGTCCCTGTACATTCTGATACAAACATAACATAAAAGTCTCCAACTCCTTCAAAGTGAGTTTCCCAGCATAAAAACAAAACCAATGACACAGAAGATCATAGGATTTTAGTGGCAGTAGACTTTTTAATACACTCTCATTTTACAGAGCTCTAGGTGTAGTACATGGAATTCATACTCTAGGATAAACACTGCTGGTCCCACTGCTGGGCAGAGTAGCTTCAACCCCCACTAGCATCAACAGGGTATGTGTGTCAACTGGCAACAATTAACCTCAGAGTCTCCTTCCAGATTCTCACAGCACAGAGCATCCCACCCTTAGAATTGCAACCACTCAGGACCTCATTCAAAGAACCTGAAATACAAACAAAGTATTTCTACATTATTCATGGCATAACTCTTTAGCATGGGTCTGAATTTATTCATATTTCTCAAATTTTACTGTGTTGATATATTTAGAGCCCAATTCCTTAAGGGAATCTCTTTAAAATTATGAGTGGAATATTATTATTTATATATGCATTCACTTATTCAATTGAAATGAGTCCTGGTGATGCACAGCACCTCCCTGTGTTCTGATGAGGTGGAGCACCTCCCTGTGTTCTGATGAGGTGGAGCACCTCCTGTGTGAGGCAGAACACCTCCAGGTCCCTCTCACTTCAGACTCTCTATCTCTATTAACAATTCATATTTGTGATGCAGAACTTTAATTTTCCCTTCTGTTCTGGGAAATGTCATTTCTTTTTAGGAATCATAGTATTTGGGATTAATTCCAACCTCACTTTCTTAGGGTTTAACTGCAGTGAACAGACACCATGACTGTACTGGCTAGTTTTGTGTCAACTTGACAAAGCTGGAGTTATCACAGAGAAAGGAGCTTCAGGTGATGTAATACCTCCACGAGATCCAGCTGTAAGGCATTTTCTCAATTAGTGATCAAGGGGGTGGGGGGGGAGGTCCCCTTGTGGGTGGTGCCATCTCTGGCCTGGTAGTCTTGAGTTCTATAAGAGAGCAGGTTGAGCAAGCCAGTGGAGGCCAGTCAGTAAAGAACATCCCTCCATGGCCTCTGCATCAGCTCCTGCTTCCTGACCTGCTTGAGTTCCAGTCCTAACTTCCTTCAGTGATGAACAGCAATGTGAAAGTGTAAGCTGAATAAACCCTTTCCTCCCTAACTTGCTTCTTGGTCATGATGTTTGTGCAGGAATAGAAACCCTGACTAATACAATGACCAAGGCAAGTCTTATAAAAAAAAAAAAAAAAAAAACATTAAATTGGGGCTGGCTTACAGGTTCAGAGGTTTTAGTCCGTTGTCATCAAGGTGAGAGCATGACAGCATTCAGGCAGGCATGGCATAGGCAGAGCTGAGAGTTCTACATCTTCATCCAAAGGCTGCTAGTGGAAGACTGACTTCCAGGCACCTAGGGTGAGAGTATTAAGCCCCCCACAGTGACACACCTACTCCAACTAGGTCACACCTATTCGAACAAGGCCACACCTCCAAATGGTGCCACTCCCTGATCCAAGAATATAAAAACCATCACACTCACTATCAGAGCATAGCAAGATCCTTACTGAAGTCACATATCTTTTCTAATTTATTGTATTTATTTTAGATTCACCTATTATTTTATAATTTCATTCACATTTATAAAATATTTTGATCATATTCTTATCATCTCATCCCCTTCTCCTCCTACCAAACTCCAGTTTATTTCATCCTCTTTCTGAATTAATGTTCTTTTTTGTGGCCTACTACATTTACTTAGCATTGCTAATTAAATTGCATATACATAGATAGATAGATAGATAGATAGATAGATAGATAGATATAGATATAGATATAGATATAGATATAGATATAGATATAGATATAGATATAGATATAGATATATAGATATATATTAGACATAGATTTGCTCCTTTTCTGTATCCTTCACAAGTACTGATTAAAGGCTGAGTGGAGCTTTACCCACAAAGGAAGTTGATAGCTCCAATCTTGTGAATGAAGTCACTGCTGCTAGGAGTACATGAGTTTAACAGGCATGCTGTGTTCAGAAGAGAGTGCTTCATGACACTCGCTGCATCCTCTAGCTCCTACATGTTTCACTCTAGCCCCTCTTCTGTGATGTTCACTGAGTGCTGCATGAGGTGATATAGACATCCTGTGTCCTGATCACTCAATAATTACTCATACTCAGCACTCTGACAAGTTATAACTCTGCATTAGCCACCACCCACTGCAAACAGATTGTTCTCTGACAAAGGCAGAGTAACACTGATGGGATTGTTGGCTTCTGTCTGAACACTGGTATTCTTTCCCTGACACTGCCATGTCCTCTATGATGAGACATCTGAGATCTTATTTCTTTCTTCTAACTCTGTAAGACAAGAACTAAACTCTTTCGAGTTCATGAAATTAGGCTTCTCTCTGTCTTCTAGGTTTCATAGCTATTCAGAATGGCCTAACATGTTAGGACACATAAAAGTTTTCTGATATTATGTCACTGTGTGTATTCAAAGATCACCTAACAAAGGATTAGTTTTGTGTTGTTTAAAGTATACTACCCAGAAAAGGAAACAAACAAACAAAAATATGTTTCTTTTCACCATATCAGTTTATCAGAGAAGATGGATTAGTGTCCCCCAAATAATCATTTAGGCATTGCCCAGTTAGGTCAGCAAAACCATCTAAGCCAGAAGTGATTGAGTTGTACACCAATAAATTCACATGAAACTTTGAATTGCTATGCAATTGAAAAATATTTTCTGAACAGATATCATTGGGGGAAAGAAAGAAGAAAAAACTTCATGCCTACATAGCAATGCCTTCAAATAGCCTTTGCCTACTGTTCAATTGTGAAAGACCTAGTTATGGTTTATGGGCAGACATTTTTAACAGATCCGTACTAAGTGAGAATGGCACATGCATTAATTTCTACACTCAGGAGAAAAAGAACACACAATATCTTTGTGTTCAAGCCCATCTGGTCTCCGTAGTGAATTTCAGGACAACCAGGACTGTGTAGAGGACCCTGTGCAATACAAGAAACATAACAACACAGGAACATTATGAAATAGTAAAAAATAATGGCTTGTAATGTGTCCTGAGTTATGGTGTTAAGAGTTAGTCCTGGGCCGGGCAGTGGTGGCGCATGCCTTTAATCCCAGCACTTGGGAGGCAGAGGCAGGCGAATTTCTGAGTTCAAGGCCAGCCTGGTCTACAGAGTGAGTTCCAGGACAGCTAGGGCTACACAGAGAAACCCTGTCTCAAAAAAAAAAAACAAAACAAAAAAATGAAAAACAAAAAACAAACAAACAGTTAGTCCTGACTGTGCCACATATCCTAAAGTAGCTTAAAGCCTGCTCTGTATGCCAAATACCCTAGACTACTAACTTACTTTCAGCCTGCTCTGTGCGCTACATATCCTAGTCTAATAGTGTGGGCCTGGGTACCAGAGGTTTTCCACAGAGATCTCTATCCAGGCTGGGTGGGAAGGCCCCAGAGAGGGGAAGTGAGTGCAGGCTGGGAGACAAAGCCTCTGCCATGCCTTCCAGGTCACTCTCTGAACTGAGTCAGGTCAGACTGGGTCGGCCTGAAAAGCAGAAAAGCTGACAATCCAGTGAGGAATGCAGGGGGGGGACCTCTGGTGGCTCAGAGAAGATCTCTTCCCAAGTGTTACAGCTCTTGGAACAAAAGGCTCAGACAAAGGAATAGTTCTCGCACACTTTTAATTCCCTGCATGGCTCTCTATATAGTTCTGGGGGTGATTTAGGGTTTGACAGCAGGCACCTCTCATTGGCTTGGACTGAGAGTTTGGGGGAAACCTTATTTGCATGTGGAAGGGCTTGGTGCTATTCCTAAGTGGCTGATAGCCAAACCTCTCCTATGGGGGCTGTGGGGTGCCATAACTCTGACAGGAGCCAGGGTTCAGGAAACATGAGAGAACTCCTTCCATCCCATGTAAGTAAATTATCACTACCGGGTCTGGGTCCCGGAGTTCAAGATCTAGCCTCGACTGGAAACTAGGCTGCCTGCGCGTAGCCCTTTACCCCACAATTAAGCCTGTGCTCTGTATGCCACATATCCTAGACTACTAGCTTAGGTTCAGCCTGTGCTTTGTGTGCTACACATCCTAGTCTATTAGCTTAGATCAAGACTGTGCTCTGTATGCTACATATCCTAGACTACTAGCTTAGGTTCAGCCTGTGTTCTGCTCTGTATCATTGTTTTTCATTCCTTTTCTAATTACCAGAAACTGTCCAAAATCACATTTTCCCTCTTGGACTTCTCAGATTCTGACCTTGTTTTATACAGTGTAAACTCTTAGCAATAATAAACAAGTTATATTAAAGCCATTGTTATCCTAACTTTGGCTCTCCTAGTTGAAGAAGTTTGCTTGAAAATGAGCTGGTGGTAAATAGGACTGTCGGAAGTGTTAGAAAATTTAGGAGGTGATAAATTCCTACAGTATGAGAAACTGTAGCAGTGAGGACTGGCTTGAAGAACAAAGCAAGTATGCAGCAATACTTAGAGACATGATGGAGGGGGGGTAGAAATGTAAATATGACCATAGTGTCAATGAATGACAGCCATGTGTTAGACCTGAAGATTCAGAGTTTTCTTGTCCTAAGAAAAGAGTTGTCAATGGGAAAAAGCACTATACATATTTTATGCAAAGAGTTCAAATAATTAAAGAACAAAGTAAAGAAATGGGGACAGTTATGAGGAAATAGTAGGTGGCGATCTGACAAGGAAGTGCATTGCACTTAATGTATTCTATAAAATTGAGCAACTAATCTCACATAAGTATTAATTACTTTTCTATTGCTGTGAAGGGATACTGTGTCCAAGATAACTTATAGAAGAAATTGCTTATTGGGTATTAAAAGTTTCAGAGAATTAGAGTCAATGACCATCATAAAAGGAAGCATGAAAACAAGTAGGTTGGCAAGGTGCTGAAGCAATAGCTTAGAGCTTACAAACATCCAAAATGTAAGCACATGGAACATGGGGTTCAAATAACCACAATACATGAATTTTGTATAAAAGCTTAAGTTAAATGAAGTAAAATATAGATAAAATGCAGTAAAAATTTCCTTGAGTTCATTATAAAACCAAGTACTAATGAAAATAAATGTGATACCTTTAAAGTATATTATATTTAAAATATTATTGGTAGAAACTATTTTTGCCTCCCTGTCAATTATCTATTACTTGTTACTAAAGTAATAACCTCATCACAAATTAACTCATAATAATAAAAACTGTCAGTAGTTTTATTGAACAGCTGTGGATGGCATCAAGTAAGACATTGTTCTTCCTGTATGGAAGTTCAAAACATAACTTAGAAGGACTATTATTTTCATTTTTAACTTCATGTGTGTCTGTGGTTTATCAAGGATTTTAATATCCCAAAGGTCAAAGATACATGGCCCATTGATATGCAGGTCCTGATATTTATATATTGTAATGTGTTGGGGCCCATATTTCTTCCAGTAACATCATCTAGTTAGAAAGGGCAAAGTATACAGAATTCTGAATAAGTTTATCTTTTTTTTCCTACTTTTTCTCTGAAGGAAGGAGTGAAAAATGCATTAAGTATTTTAGAGCAGAGGAGAGTAAACAGCTCTCTTATTCATTGAGGCTGACACTAACTACTTGATATTAAGGACTCTTATTTTCATTATTTCAATAATTATTGCTTAATTTGAAACAAATTCCCCTTTATTCTAAGCAGCAGCAGCAGCTGTGATCATTAGGGAATGATTAGAAATGGCCTGGAATCTTCATTCTTCTGCATTGCTTTTACACACTCAAAGGTCTTTAAATAAGAAAGAACCATAAGGATTATTTATTCCAATAATTCTCAGTAGATATTATTGACATGAAACATCAAAGTCACACAGAATATTAAAATATGTATTTCCATGACTTGCATATCTTTGTATCTTTAAGCTAGATCCCATAAATTGAGGGCTAGAGATCTGGGACAAAGTAGGTTTAAAGGAAGAGCCAGACTGTAAACACCATAGATGTGCTACACTGGTTTACCATGTGGGCCATTGACTGTCAGGTGGTCAGTTCCCTCTGCCAGGTCCATTTTGAAAGGTGCTTCTTGGAAATATAGCACACTGTTTCACAAAAGATGGAATTATCACAAAGTCAGCTCTCTAAGAACAGTATCTACTAGCATACACCCAGCAGAACTTTAGTTTATTTGTTTTGTTATATTCTGGTTTTTTTTGTTTGAATTTCACCTATTATTATCATCATCATCACTATTGCCATCACTGTTACTATCACTATCATCATCATCATTATATACTGCATATGTCTGTTTGTATCCTGAAAGAGTGAACTTTACAGTGTGGATTTGGGTGGTTTGGGAAGTAGGAAAGATCAGGGAAAAGATGGAGAAAGTAAGCCATAATCAAAATATATTGCAATAAAAATCTATTTTTAATAAAGAAAAGAAAGAAACATTGTAAATAACATTTTTAAAAAGTAATTTTCTGTTTTGAGACAGCTTTTAGTTCTAGGAAATCTATGGCAATATCAGCTCAAATCTATTAAAATATAAATATAATTCTTAGAAGCTTATAAAAATTGTGGTGAGAGCACACTTTCCGTTTCAGTCTTGCTTCTTCTCCTTTATCAATTTGACCCCAAGAAACATTTCATTTTATCCCAATTCATCATTAAAAGATCACAGTTGTTTTCTTTTTTTTTATTATTATTATTATTTTCTTTATTTACATTTCAAATGCTATCCCGAAAGATTCCCATACCCCTCCCCCCACCTCTGTTCCCCTACCCACCCACTCCCACTACTTGGCCCAGGCCTTGCCTTGTGCTAGGTCATATGGAGTTTGGAAGACCAAGGAGCCTCTATTCCCACTGATGGCCGATTAGGTCATCTTCTGCTACAAATGCAGCTAGAAACACAAACCCAGGGGGTACTAGTTAGTTCCTGTTGTTGTTCCACCTACAGGGTTGCAGCCCCCTTCAGGTACTTGGGTACTTTCTCTAGTTCCTGCATTGGGGACCCTGTGTTCCATCCAGTAGCTGGCTAAACAAAGAATTCTTAATGGAGGAATCTCAAATGGCCAAGAAACACTTAAAGAAATACTTAACATCCTTAGCTATCAGGGAAATGCAAATTGAAATGACTCTGAGATTCCATCTGATACTTGTCAGAATTATTAAGATCAAAAACACAAGTGGGTATTCATGCTGGTGAGGATGTGGAGCCAGGGAACACTACTCCATTCTGGTGGGAGTGAAAATTTGTACAGCAACTTTGGATATCAATACAGAGGTTTCTCAGAAAATTGGGAATTGATTTACCTCAAGACCCAGCCATACCTCTCCTGAATATATACTCAAATGATATTCCATCCTACCACAAGGGCATTTGCTCACCTATGTTCATAGCATCTTTATTCATAATAGCTAGAAACTGGGAATAACTTAGAATCCTTCAAACAAAGAATATATAAACAAAAGTGGTACAATTACACAACGAGTATTATTCAGTGCTACAAAAGAAAGATGGTATCATAAAAATTTGCTAACAAATGGATGGAGCTAGAAAAATTCATCCTGAGTAAGGTACCAGACCTAGAAAGACAAGCATGATATGGACTCATATGTGCATATTAGCTGTATAGGATAGCCATGCTATAATATACAGACCCAGCGAGGCTAGTTAACAAGGATGACTTAAGGGATAACTCAAGAATCTTTCTGGCAGGGTTATAGAATAGATATTGTTGGTGGACTGGGGATTGATGAGTATTAGAACAGGAGGAATCCAATACAGGATAGACAAAGAAAATACATCGGAGAGATGACTAGAATTGGGGGTATTTCAGAAGTGAGGCAGTCGTGGATTGTAATAGAAACTATGGATTCTAATGAGGGTGCTTGAGAGTCTTGCGCAAAAGTTTGAGTAGAATTGACCATGCTAGAGGGGTCTAGGACATCACAAGAAGACCTACAAAGCCAACAAACCTGGGCTCATAGGGGCTCACAGAGACTAAACCATTTAAAGAACATGCAGGGGCTGGACCTAGTCCCCCCACATTTATACACATATGAAGCTTGGTCTTCATGTTGATTGCCTTCCCCATTGGCTAACCTTCCCCTACTTGGACTGCCTGGTTGAGATTCAGTGGGAAAGGAGGTGCTTAGTTCTGCTGAAACTATATGCACCAGGATAGAGTAGTATTAAAGTGGGTTATTTCTGAAGAAGTAATGGGAGGAGGGATTTGTAAGGATGAGACTAGAAAGAGAGTAAGGAGGGGAGCAGCAATTGTGATGTAATGTGAATAAAAATATGAATTAGGAAAAAAGATATGCACATTCTCTTAATTATTTTATAGGTTCACTCCATCCCAAATATATGAAAGAGATTTTTATATTTTTCTGGTAAGCTACTGAGTTTAGTGAGGGATGTTCATAATGCTTATAAGAGCATGGCTTGTGGGTTGTTTGCTGGTTGGCCCACAATACTGAAGAAAATGTGTCTCTCTCCTCTGAGTACTATTAACTGCCAGTGCATCCTCAGGGCCTTTTAATACCCATGAGTAGATGTTGTTGAAAATCCTAGTCTTAAACTGATTTTGTGCAGAAACCATAGCTGCTGCATGCTTATGACTACAACATCAAAGAGTATTTCATACTACCCTAAACCCATCCTCTTGGTCTTTATGGTTTTTACTCCTTCTTCAACAATGATTCTTAGTAGTAGAGGGGTGATGTGGGGATCCCATTTAGGACTAAACACTCAATAGTCATTTACTTTCAGCCCTTGGATCAGTCATGAATCTCTACACACAAGTAAAAATAGGTGAAGGTGTTAGGCTTAGATTTTCAAAATCTACTTTAGTAAGTGTTTCAATAAGGGTTCTTAAATGCTCTAACCTCCCCTATATCCCACCAACTAAAGGTAGAGAAGAAAGATGGCTAAGATGACAAGGGGGATGTGGACATGTTTAGAAGTAGTTTTTTGGGGTGGTTACAATCTTCATTGTCATCAGTCCAGTCCACTTGAATCAGCAGGAGCAGCTTGATCCAGAAGAAATCTCGACATTTCACTAAAAGACATGAATCAGCTGAAGAGGTAAGAAGCAGCTACCACCAAAAGTTCTTTGATATATTCATCTGTATGGGGTTATGACAAGCAAAGATCAGAGAAAAGAAGCAAAGTGAACTAATGTCAGAGAGTCACCAATTAGGACTAACAAAGCAAAGCCCAAGGAAGATCAGCAAGGTTAACCAATGCCAGAGCACTGTCCACTGTCTTTGGGTTATATGCTTTCTTATACTCTTTCTAAACATCACGAATCCTCTCTAGCGTCCAGCAAAACATCACATGCCCTTTCATCAGACAGCTTCCAGAAAACACCACATGTCTGTTCTCAGCAAAACATCCTCTCATAAGACAGGTTCCAGAAAACACCACATGACACAACTGAGTCTCTAACAATCCACTTCAGGGAAGTGGTTGGCCAAAGCTCAAAACAACGTTCGTCTCAGAGTATAGACAAAATACTTAGATGACAGTTTGCTACACATTCATTTACTAAAACAATGTTATCAAATTCCTCTCTTGGGCAGGTGACCTGTGCAGTCATAGGTTTTTGACCAGGTTTAGAGTGTCAAACATGTATTTTACTCCATGGAACATGCATTAATTAGATAGTAGTTGGTTACCCCATAACAGTTATATCACTATTGCATTAGTAGATAAATATGTATTTCTTCTTCTTTTTCTTTTTCTTTTTCTTTTTCTTTTTCTTTCTTCTTCTTCTTCTTCTTCTTCTTCTTCTTCTTCTTCTTCTTCTTCTTCTTCTTCTTCTTCTTCTTCTTCTTCTTCTTCTTC
>NC_034600.1:16249592-16281185 GCF_900095145.1 Mus pahari
TCTTCTTCTCTTCTTCTTCTTCTTCTTCTTCTTCTTCTTCTTCTTCTTCTTCTTCTTCTTCTTCTTCTTCTTCTTCTTCTTCTTCTTCTTCGTTTTTGGTTTTTGAAGACAGATTTTCCCTGTATAGCTCTGGCTGTCCTGGACCTCACTCTGTAGACCACGCTGGCCTTGAACTCAGAAGTCCACCGGCCTCTGCCTCCCAAGTGCTAGGATTAAAGGTGTGTGCCACCACTGCCTGACTCTTTTTAAATAAATATTTAACTGATTCTAAAATATGTAATGAAATCCAAAAAGTTTCATTTACTCAAAATGTTAAAAATATAATTCATAATAATTTCAAACCTTATTTTCTACCTACAGTACAAAATAACTATATAAAGCAAAAAAGGAAGAGAGAGAGAAAAAAAGGAAGAAAGAAAGGAAAGAAATATGAAGTAGAATTAACCCTGAAATAGAATCACATATCAACTATCACTTCACTTGCATCAAAGATGCTGAAGTATTTCAGGATGACAACTATACTCAACAAATCAGGCTAAAGCACAATACATGGAAAATATCATCTCAACCTGGACTTCACATCTGAGCCGCAAATTAACTCAAAATTGGTTTGATAACAAAAATCTTAAGTGCAAATATCTAGAAGAAAATATAAAAGAACTATATGACAATTTCTTATATGTGGTACAGAGTGTGCACAAACTTTAAATACGGGCTGCTGTAACTGAGTGGAGTAGTGCTTATCCACTATACACACTAGGACATGAGGTTTATCCTACAATACTTCAAAAACAAAATTATCTTTTATTACTTATCACAATTAATTTTTCATTTTCCAAGTATATTGCTTTTTGATTTGGAGAAGAAAAAGAAAGAATTTCTATGGATAATTGAAGTGCTAACAGTTTTAACTGTGATAGTAACCAATTGGTTGGAAATAAAATGAAAACTTTATCTACAGGCTACAAGGATAATTGAAAAACAAATCTGATTATTATACAGACTGTATAAGAACCCTCCATATTATAAAGACAGACCAAGTATGTACAGGCATGTGTGTGTGTAGGAGAAAGACCCAAATTGAATATATCCTTCAATACATAAAATGTATGTGAGTGGCCATCAGCAAAAGAGTTAACAATTGCTACTAAGGACAGTCTGCCATCTACACCCAGGAGCTGAGGCTGTCCCATAGTCTGCTGTTCACAGGTCCCACCAGAAGAGAGCTGTTCTTCAAGGACTGCTTTCACTCTGACGCTCAGAGGTGAGATAGCCACTTTCTGTCCAATAACTGTCTGGAGCAGGGCAACGAGGAGTACACAGGGCACAGGAACAGTGGAACGGCTGGGAGAGCATCCTTCCAGTCACCATATGCACCCAGAGCTTGGGGTATTAAACATCCCTCTGTACACAAGTTACACCAGGAGAAGGCTGGTCTTCCAGGAGTGCTGTCACAAGCTAACAGACCCACAGAAAGGAAAGGCTCAAACCATAGACAGCAAGATGATTCTAACACCAGAGATAACCAGATGACAAGAGGCAAATGCAAGAATCTTACCAACAGAAACCAAGGCTACTTAGCATCACCAGAACCCACTTCTTCCACCACAGCAAGTTCTAGACACTGAATCATGCAAGAAAAGCAAGATTCCAATTTAAAACTACTTCTCATGATGATGATAGAAGACCTTTAGAAAGACATAAATAACTCTCTTTAAAAATACAGAAGAGCTCAAATAAACAGCTATAGCCCTTCAAGAGGAATCACAAAAATCTCTTAAAGAATTACAGAAAAACAAAAACAAACAGGTGAAGGAATTCAAAAAACCACCTAGTACCTAAAAATGGAAGTAGAAACAATAAAGTAATGACAAAGGTAGACAATTCTGGAGATAGAAATATAGCAAAGATACCAGGAGTCATATATGCAAGCATCACCAACAGAATACTAAAGAAAGAAGAGAGACTCTCAGGTGCAGAAGATACCACAGAAAACATTAACAAAACAGTCGAAGACAATGAAAAATGCAAAGCGCCTAAGGCAAAACATCCAGGAAATCCAGGACACAATGAGAAAACCAAAACCAAACCTAAGGAAAATAGGTATAGATGAGAATGAAGATTTTCAAATTAAAGGGCCAGTAAATATCTTCAACAAAATAATAGAAGAAAACTTCCCTAACCTAAAGAAAGAGATGCCCACGAACATACAGGAGTCCTACAAAACACTAAATAGATTGGAGCAGAAAAGAAATTTCTCCTGTGACATAATAATCAAAACAACAAATGCACAAAACAAAGAAAGAATATTAAAAGCAGTAAGGGAAAAGGGTCAAGTAACATATAAAGGCAGACCTATCGGAATTACAACAGACTTCTCACCAGAAATGATGAAGATCCTGGGCAGATGTCATACAGCCCAAAAAAGAAGAAAAATGCCAGCACAGGCTACCATACCCAGCAAAACTCTCAATTACCATAGATGGAGGAACCAAGATATTCCTTAACAAAAACAAATTTACACAATATTTCTCCATAAATCCAGTCCTTCACAGAATAATAAAGGAAAAACTCCAACATAAGGAGGGAAACGACACTCTAGAAAAATCAAGAAAATAATCCAGTCCTTCACAGAATAATAAAGGAAAAACTCCAACATAAGGAGGGAAACGACACTCTAGAAAAATCAAGAAAATAATCTTCTTTTAAGAAACGAAAAAGAAGATAGCCACACAAACACAATTCCACCACTAACAACAACAAAACTGGAAGCAAAAATCAGTATTTCTTAAAATTTCTTAGTATCAATGGACTCGATTCGCCACTAAAAAGACAAAGACTCACAGACTGAATACATACACAGGACCCAACATTTTGCAGCATACAGGAATCCCACCTCAGTGAAAAAGACAGACACTACCTCAGAGTAAAAGGCTGGAAAACAATTTTCAAAGCAAATGGTCCCAAGAAACAAACTACAGTAGCCATTCAAATATTGAATAAAATCAACATTTCAACCTAAAGTTATCAAAAAAGATAAGGAAGAATATTGATGAAAGGAAAAATCTAATGAGAAGAACTCTCAATTCTGAACAGCCATGCTCCCAATGCAAGAGCATCAACATTCATAAAGGAAACTTTACTAAAGCTCAAAGCACATATTGCACCTCACACAATAATAGTGAGAGACATCAACAAGCCACTCTAAGCAATGAACAGATCATGGAAACAGAAAGTAAACAGAGACATAGTGAAACCAACGGAAGTTATGAAGCAAGTGGATCTAAGAGATATTTATAGAACATTTCATTCTAGAGCAAAATATACATTCTTCTCGGGACCTCATAGTACCTTCTCCAAAACTGACCATATGATTGGTTAAAAAATAGGCATCAATAGATACAAGAAGATTGGAATAATCTCCTGTACCCTATCAGATCACCACAGACTAAAGCTGCTCTTAAATTCCAACAAAAACATTGGAAGACACACATACACATGGAAGCTGAACAACATTCTACTTAATGATAACTTGGTCAGGAAGAAATAAAGAAAGAATTTAAAGACTTTTTAGAATTTAATGAAAATAAACAGATATCATATCAAAACCTATGGAATACAATGAAAGCAGTGGTAAGAGGAAGACTGATAAAGGAAAGTGCCTCCAAAAAGAAACTCGAGAAAGAAGACACTAGCATCTTGATAGGACACTTGAAAGCTCTAGAAGAAAAAGAAGCAAATACACCCAAGAAGAGTAGATTGCAGGAAATAATCAAATTGAGGGCTGAAATCAACCAAATAAAAACAAAAAGAACTATATAGAGAATCAACAAAACTAGGAGATGGTTCTTTGAAAAAATCAAAAAGATAGATAAATCCTTAGCCAGACTAACCAGAGGACATGAGAAATAGTTAAATGGTAGAGGCAAGAATAAGAACATAAGAAACAAAAAACAAAGTTGTTTGGTATCAAACAACCCAGTTCTCCCACCATGGCAAGTCCTGAATACACCATCACACAAGAAAAGCAAGATTCAGATCTAAAATAATATCTCATGATGCTGGTAGAGGATTTTAAGAAGGACATTAATAACTCCTTTAAAGAAATACAGGAGAGCACAGCTAAACAGGTAGAGGTCCTTAAAGAGGAAACACAAAAATCCTTTAAAGAATTACAGGAAAACACAAACAAACAGGTGAAGGAATTTAACAAAACCATCCAAGACTTAAAAATGAAAGTAGAAACAATAAAGAAAACACAAAGGGAGACAACTCTTAACATGGAAATCCCAGGAAAGAAAAGCATCATCAACAGAATACAAGAGATAGAAGAAAGAATCTCAGGTGCAGAAGATTCTATAGAAAACATGGACACAACAATCAAAGAAAATGCTAAATTTAAAAAGATCCTAACTCAAAACACCCAGGAAATCCAGGACACAATGAGAAAACCAAACCTAAGAATAATAGCTATAGATGAGAATGAAGATTATCAACTAAAGGGCCAGTAAATATCTTCAAGAAAATTATAGAAGAAAACTTCCCATGCCTAAAGAAAGAGATGCCTATGAACACACAAGAAGCCTACAGAACTCCAAATAGACTGGACCAGAAAAGAAATTTCTCCCAACACATAATAATGAAAATCCCCAGTGCACTAAATAATGATAGAATATTAAAAGCAGCAAGGGGAAAAGGTCAAGTAACATTTAAAGCCAGACTTATCAGAATTACACTAGACTTCTCACCAGAGACTAGGAATGCCAGAAGATCCTAGACAGATGCTATATAGACCCTAAGAAAACACAAATGCCAGCCCAGGCTACTAAACCCAGTCAAACTCTCAATTACCATAGATAAAGAAAAAGAAGTATTCCATGACAAAACCAAATTTACACAATATCTTTCCATGAAACCATCCCTTCAAAGGTTAATAAAAGGAAAACTCCAACACAAGGAGGGAAACTACATCCTAGAAAAAGCAAGAAATAATCCGTCAAAAAATCTAAAATAGAATAGCCAGAAGAACAGAATCCCAACCCTAATAACAAAAATAAGAGGAAGCAACAAATTACTTTTCCTTACTATCTTTTAATATCAATGGACTCAATTCCCCAACAAAAAGACAGACTAATAGACTGGCTACATAAACAGTACCCAACATTTTGCTTCATACAGAAAACCCACCTCAAGCACAAATGAAGACACAACGACAGAGTAAAAGTCTGGAAAACAATTCTCCAAGCAAATGGTCCAAAAAAAACAAACCAGAGGAGCCATTCTAATAGAAAATAAAATCGACTTTCAACCTAAAGTTATTAAAAAAGACAAGGAGGAGCACTTCATGCTCATCAAAGGTAAATATACCAAGATGAACTCTCAATTCTGAACATCTATGCTCCAAATATAAGGCCATCCACAATCATTAAAGAAACTTTAGTAAAGCTCAAAACACACATTGCACTTCACACAATAATAGTGAGAAACTTCAACACCCACTCTCATCAATGGACAGATCCTAGAAACAGAAATAAAACAGAGACACAGGGAAAATAACAGAAGTTATGAAGCAAATGGATTTAACAAATATATATATATATATATATATATATATATATATATATATATATAAAACATTTATCCTAAAACAAAAGGATATACCTTCTTCTCAGCTTCTCAGCACCTCATGGTACCTTCTCCAAAACTGACCACATAATTGGTCAAAAAACAGGCCCCAAAAGATACAGGATTTGAATTATCTCCTGCACCCTATCAGATCACCACAGACTAAGGCTGCTCTTAAATTCCAACAAAAACAATGGAAGAAACACACACACACACACACATGGAAGCTGAACAACATTCTACTCAATGATAACTTGGTCAAGGAAGAAATAAAGAAAGAAATTAAGGATGTTTTGGAGTTTAATGAAAATGAAGCCACAACATACCCAAGCTTATGGGACACAATGAAAGCAGTGGTAAGAAGAAAACTTATAGCTCTGAGTGCCTCCAAAAAGAAACAGGAAATAGCACACACTAGCAGCTCGACAACAAACTTAAAAGCTCTACAACAAATGGAAGCAAATTCACCAAAAAGTAGCGGATAGACGGAACTAATCAAACTCAGAGATGAAATCGACCAAGTAGAAACAAAAAGAACTATAAAAAAACAGGAACTGGTTCTTAGAGAAAACCAAGAAGATACATAAACCCTTAGCCAGACAAATTAGAGGGCACAGAGACAGTATCCTAATTAACAAAAGGGAGACATAACAACAGAATCTGAGGAAATCAAAAAAAAAAAAAAATCATCAAATCCTACTACAAAAGCTTATACTCAACAAACCCGGAAAACCTGGATGAAATGGAAATTTTTCTAGACATATATCAGTTACCAAAGTTATATCAGGATCAAATTAACAATCTAGACAGTCCCATATCCCCTAGAGAAATAGAAGCAGTCATTAATAGTCTCCCAACCAAGAAAAGCCCAGGACTATATGGGTTTAGTGTAGAGTTCTATCATGCCTTCACAGAAGACCTAATTCCAATTCTCCTCAAATTATTCCACAAAATAGAAACAGATGGTACACTACCCAATTCGTTCTATGAAACCACTTTTACTCTGATACCTAAACCACAGAAAGACCCAACAAAGAAAGAGAAAATCAGACCAATTTCCCTTATGAATTTTGACACAAAAATACTCAATAAAATCCTCAGAAACGGAATCCAAGAACACATCAAAATGACCATCCATTACTATCAAGTAGGCTTCATCCCAGGAATGCATGGATGGATCAATATATGGAAATCCATCAATGTAGTCCAGTACATAAATAAATTAAAAGACAAAAACCACATGATCATCTCATTAGATGCTGAGAAAGCATTTGAAAAAATCCAACACCCATTCATAATAAAAATCTTGGAAAGATCAGGAATTCAAGGCCCATAAATAAACATAATAAAAGCAATATACAGCAAAACAGTAGCCAACATCAAACTAAATGGAGAGAAACTTGAAGAAATCCCACTAAAATCAGGGACTAGGCAAGGCTGAAATACTAAAAAGAGCAATTAGACAACAAAAGGAAGTAAAAGGGATACAAATTGCAAAGGAAGAAGTCAAAATATCAGTATTTGCAGATGATATGATAGTATACATAAGTGACCCCCAAAATTCCATAGAGAACTCCTAAACCTGATAAACAACTTCAGTGCAGTAGCTGGATATAAAATTAATTCAAACAAATCATTGGCCTTTCTCTACACAAAGGATAAACAGTCTGAGAAAGAAATTAGGGAAACAACACCCTTCACAACAGTCACAAATAATATAGAATATCTTGGTGTGACTCTAAGGAACTGAAAGATGTGTATGATAAGAACTTCAAGTCTCTGAAGAAAGAAATTGAAGAAGATCTCAGAAGGTGGAAAGATCACCCATGCTCATGGATTGACAGGATTCATATAGTAAAAATGGCTATATTGTCAAAAGCAATCTGCAGATTCAATGCAACCCCCATCAAAATTCTAACTCAATTCTTCACAGGGTTAGAAAAGATAATTTGTAAATTCATCTGGAATAACAAAATACCTAGGATAACAAAACTTTTTCCAACAATAAAAGAAACTCTGGGTTTGGTGGCTGATGATGGGATGGATTCCCGGATGGGGTAGTCTCTGGATAGTCCATCCTTTTATCTTAGCTCTGAATTTTGTCTCTGTACCTATATCCTTTCATGGGTATTTTGTTCCTTATTGTAAGGAGGAATGAAGTATCCACACAATGGTCATCCTTGGTTTTCCTGTGTTTTGCAAAATGTATCTGGCAAACACAGAAGTGAATGCTCACAGTCAGCTATTGGATGGAACACAGGGCCCCCAATGGAGGAGCTAGAGAAAATACCCAAGGAGTTGTAGGGGGCTGCAACCCTGTAGGTGCAACAACAATATGAACTAACCAGTACCCCCTGAGCTCGAGTCTCTAGCTGCATATGTAGCAGAAGATGGCCTAATCAGCCATCATTGGGAAGAGAGGCCCCTTGGTCTTGTAAACTTTGTATGACCCAGCACAGGGGAAGGCCAGGGCCAAGTAGTGGGAGTGGGTGGGTAGGGGAACAGGGGCGGGGGTGTGGTATAGGGAACTTTCAGGATAGCATTTGAAATGTAAATAAAGAAAATAATAATAAAAAAAATCACACACAAAAAAAGAAACTCTGCTGGAATCACCATCTCTGACCTCAAGCTGTACTACAAAGCTATTGTGATAAAAAACAAACAAAACAAAGCAAAATCTGCACAGAACTGGTACAGCAATAGACAGGTAGATCAATGGAATAGACTTGAAGACCCAGAAATGAACTCGCATGCCTATGGTCACTTGATCTTTGACAAGGGAGCTAACACCATCCAGTGGAAAAAAGACAGCATTTTCAACAAATGGTTCTGGCTCAACTAGAGGTTAGCCTGAAGAAAAATGCAAATTGATCCTTTCTTATCTCCTTGTACAGAGCTCAAGTCTAAGTGGATCATGGAACTCCACATAACACCAGAGACCCTGAAACTTATAGAGGAGAAAGTAGGGAAGAGCCTCGAAGACATGGGCACAGTGGAAAAAATTCCTAAACAGAACATCAATGGCTTGTGTTGTAAGATAAAGAATCAACAAATGTGACCTCATAAAATTGCAAAGCTTTTGTAAGGCAAAGGACACTCTCAATAAGACAAAAAGGCCACCAACAGATTGGGAAGAGATCTTTACCAATCCTAAATCCAATAGGGGAATAATATCCAATATATACAAAAACTCAAGAAGTTGGACTGCAGAAAATCAAATAAACCTATTAAAAAATGGGGTACAGAGCTAAACAAAGAATTGTCAACTGAGGAATACCAAAGGGCTGAGAAGCACCTAAAGAAATGTTCAACATCCTTAATCATCAGGGAAACGCAAATCAAAACAAGCCTGTGATTCCACTCACATCATTCAGAATGTCTAAGATCAAAAACTCAGGTCACAGCAGATGCTGGCAAGAATGTGGAAAAAGAGGAACACTCCTCCATTGCTGGTGGGATTACAAGCTGGTACAACCTCTCTGGAAATCAATTTGGCATTTCCTCAGAAAATTGGACACAGTACTACTGGAAGATCCAGCAATACCACTCCTGGGCATATACCCAGTAGATGCTCCAACTTGTAATGTTCATATCAACAGAAGAATGGATACAGGAAATGTGGAACATTTACAAAATGGAGTTCTACTCTGCTATTAAAAACAATGAATTTATGAAATTCTTAGGCAAATTGTTGAATCTGGAGAATAACATACTGAGTGGGGTAACCCTATCACAAAAGAACTCACATGATATGCACTCACTGATAACTAGATATTAGCTCCAAAACTCAGAATACCCAAGATCCAATTTGCAAAACACATGAAACTCAAGAAGAAGGAAGACCAAAGTGTGGATACTTCCTTCCTTTTTTAGAAGGTCGAACAAAATACCCATGGAAGGAGTTAACTAAACCCAGACACTATTGCAAATGCCAACAAAATTTTGTTGACAGCAGCCTGATATAGCTGTCTCCTGTGAGTCTCTGCCAGTACCTGGCAAATACAGATGTGGCTACTCACAGCCATCCATTGGATGGAGCATAAGGTCCCCAAAGAAGGTGCTAGAAAGTATCCAAGGAGTTGAAGGGGTCTGAAGACCTATAGGAGGAACAACAATATGAACTAACCAGCACCCCCAGAGCTCCCTGGGACTGAACAACCATCAAAGAAAACACATGGTGGAACTCATGTCTCTAGCTGCATAAGTAGAAGAGGATGGCCTAGTCGGCCATCAATGGGAGGAGAGGCCCTAGGTCTTGCGAAAATTCTATGCCTCAGTATAGGGTAATGCCAAGGCAGGAAGCAGGAGTGGATGGGTTGGGGAGGAGGGGGAGAGGGGAAGGGATAGGGGATTTTCAGAGAGGAAACTAGGAAAGGGGATAACATTTGAAATGTAAATATGAAAATACCTAATAAAAAATTTAAAAGAAAAAAAAGACACCAAAGGAAACTTGCTTTGTAAATTATGCCCATGGACATGGAAATATTTTCTGGAAATAAAGTTAAAAACATGATTATACTATCTAGAAAATCTGGGATGTGTTTTAATATATTAAAAAAAAAAACAACTTTCATTCTGATAAAAGTCATTTTAAATCCTGTTCCTTACCATTTACCTAGCTCTTTTTTATTAAATTATCTGTAGTTATAAGTAAAATAACATTTAGTTTGCTAAGGAATGGGTAGCACCAGTTGTTAAACTCAAAAGTGATCTATAGCAGGCAAAAATCTTCTGAATCCTACATCTAATCAATTATATTTACAGCAAACAGTAACTATATCTGCACATTCTAATTATACTTTAGCTGTGATACTTGACTAGATTGATATAAATAGCACAGATACAAAGGGAATTATTAATAAAGAGGATGTGGAACAAACCATATGTCTCAATGTAAAAACTGTAGAAAACCAAGCATTTTACATTAAAGAAAAAAAAAAAAATATATATATATATATATATATATATATATATATATATATATATATGCCACTTTACTCTATGAATCTACTTTAAAATTATTTACTCTTTTTTTCTGGAGAAATAATATTTTTAGTGTATTATTTAGCCTGTTTTGTAAGTTCAGGTTTTTTTTTCTCCCTACAAATGTTAGTGATAAGTTACTAAATGTAAATGGTAGTTTTAAGGCAATAACAAATGCTGGCTAGCAGCTTGTGCATGGACCTGTGTTTCTACCTGGAGAGGAGCTTCTGTGTACCTCAGACATGTTCCACATCAGACGTGTGGAAAAGTCTTCACTGTCCGAGGGGTTGACTTAACAGTTGTGTCCTCATAGGTATACTGTTTAAATAGCTGACAGAAGAGAAGGGACAGTAAAAGCTAACTAGGAAATCAGGTGCACATATAGCATAGTTTTCATTTGTGCCTAAGCTACTGGTAACAAATACAGAATTAACTGCAGCATGTTTTGCTTTCAAAAGAATTGAAATTTTATAGTTCATCTGACTGTTCAAACCACTTTTCCAGTAATTAAAATATTCCTGTTACGGGAAATATATGGGAGTTCAAGTCTATGACACCGATTTAAAAATTAGATAGAATGGTCTGCTCTTCATGGCAGTGAACACAAATACCGTTAGTCTAACTGCAGCTTTAATTTAAAAATTTTAATTTATGATTGGGATCCTGGAAATCCACAGGTCATACGCTTTGTTGAAAGCAGACATTATACATTTCATTCATCTCTAGGTTTACAAATATGTGTCTAACAGTGTTTTCATGCATATGAACATTATTCATTAAAATCACCCCCACTTTGTCTTCCAGATGACTCTGAGGAAGAGGAGGTAGAAAAGCTGTGAGAAGCAATATGGCAGGAAGATGGAACAAGTCTGATGCTCATGTAAACTTGGACTATAGCCGCATGCACAGACAGATATGGGTCTAATGCTGAAAGGGGACAGAGACACAAGTCTGTAAACCCAGAAGCCATCTCCAATTGATAACTACTCACAAAGGAAGACTCAAGCTTCTCCAAGGGAGTCTCACTGGGTATACAAACCATAAGTTTCAGACCCACGCTGAGCAGTAGATGGGAAACATGAAACATACCTAATGGTATCTTGGAGTTTTATATTTGTTTGTTCATTTGTTTGTTTTTGTTGTTTCTATATCACAGTGCTTTGGGCACTTTATTTTTTTTTTTTTTAGAAAAATATCTTACAAATCTTTTGCTTACATATAAAAAAGAATTCTAATTTTGTGTGTATGCATTGTCTGTGTTTGTGAATGTGTTTCAGTGCCTGTATGCGTTTCTTTTGCTTTTTCTTTGTCTCTTTTTTAACCTGATTGCTTGTTTTGCCTATTCTTATTCTCATTCTTATTTTAGATGCCTGTTTGAATTTTAATAAAGGAAAGAATTTTTTAATTTGTTTTTGTTTGTTTGATTGATTGTTTTTGGGTGGCTGGGGAAGTAGGGAGATGTGAGAGGATTAAAGGGAGAGAAAACTATAATCATAATATAAGAACAAAACTTTTTTTGAATTGAAAAATAAAAAAGTCCCTTTCAGCTGGGGAAATAATGGTCCAGCAATAAAGATATAGGGATTCAAGGACAGATTTAAATATTATAATGTAAAAGTAACTTATATTTGCCAGATGTAATTGTCATCTCAGAAGCCTACTGCTGAATAATCTCACACTTTCTAATTCTTTTTGAACTCTGCCTGGGTGTATCAACTCACCTTTTCAGGCTCAATGTCCTCTCCAATCTCACTGAATCAGTCTGACTCAGTTCAGCTTCTCACTGAATTGCTCTGCCTGGCCTCAAACTAACTCTGGCAATTTGTTATACTTCTATGGCTCCTTATTCTTCTCTGGCTTCAGCTGCTTCTACTGGCCTGCATTGCATGAACTGCACAAATAGAATGAAATTCAGGGACAATCTAAACTGAACCCCATGATCTGCACTGTCTGAACTGATTTGTCTCTGTCTCTGTCTCTGTCTCTGTCTCTCTGTCTCTGTCTCCATCTCTGTCTGTGTCTCTGTCTCTGTCTCCGTCTCCCCCTCTCTCTGTGGTGCTCTTAACTAGCCTTTCTTTACTGTATGTTCCTATGAGAGTTGGACATATCCTATTTCTAACTCATTCTGCCAAATCTTTTTCTGATTCATCACTTTATCTACCCCTCAATTAATCGCCAGTTTCAAACATGACTGCTTCGTTCTTTTTTTCCTTTTCCTTTTGAAATGTTATTTATTTATTCATTTTACATCCCTGTCAAAGCTCCCCATCCTTTCTTCCCTTTTCCACCCTTACAAATCCCTCCCCTATTACTTCCTTCCCCTCTTCTCAGAGAAGGAGAACCCCTTCTTGTGTACCACTCAACCCTGGAACATCCAGTCTCAGTAGTCCTAAGCACATCCTTTCTGACTGAGGCCCAACTAGTTAGTCTTGTTAGGAGAAGGAGATCCAATGGCAAGTAACAGAGTCCAAGACAGCCTCCATTTCTATTGTTAGGGACCCAAGTGAAGACCAGGTTACATATCTGCTACAAATGTGTAGGGGGTCTAGATTCAGACCCTTCATGTTCTTTGGTGGCTCAGTATTCCTGAGCCCTCATAGGCCCATGTTAGTTGACTCTGTAGGTCTTTTTTGTAGTTTCTTTGACCCCTCCAGCTTACTCAATTCTATCCCCAATTCTTCAAGACTTGCTACTCAACACCACCAGATGTTTGACTGTGGATTGCAGATGAAAACTCTCAAGAGCCAGGTCTAATAGGCTCCTGTCTACAAGCATAACAGAGTATGGCTGATAGTGTGAAGGATTAGCTCTCTTACATGGGATATGTCTCAAGCTGGACCTGACATTGGTTGGCTGTTGCTTTAATCGTTGGTCCATCTTTATCCCTGCACATCTTGTAGGTATGACAAATTTTGGGTTGAAGGTTTTGTGGGTGTGTTGATGTCCCTTTCTCCACTGAAGGTTCTGCCTGACTACAGGAGGTGGCCAATTCAGTCTCCATATCTCCAACTGGTAGGAGTGTCAGCTAGGTCCACCCCCACAGACTCTCTAGAACCTTCCCTGTGCAAGGTTTCTAGCTAGCCCAGGAGATGTCCCCATCAATTGTAGTTCTCACTGCCAACCTTCCCCCAAATCTCCCCTCCCCACACATGATTTTTATCCCCATTCCTCTCCTCACCCTGTCTTCCATCTAGTTCCCTTCCTCCATTCACTTCTGAAGTAAATTTTGTTTTCTGTTCTGAGTGAGATTCACAAATCCTCCCTTGATCCCTCCTTATTACTTAATCCTTTGGGCCTGTGGATTGTAACATGGTTATCCTGTGCCTTATGGCTAATGTCTTCTTATGAGTGGTCATTATGTGAGTTCATACTATTCATGACTTTCTGGGTCATGGTTACTTCATTCAGCCTGATATATTTTAGTTTCATCCACTTGTCTGTAAATTTCATGATATCTGTGTTTTGATAGCTGAATAGTATTCCATTGTGTAGATGTACTGCATTTTTCGATCCATTCTATAGCTGAGGGACATTTAGGTTGTTTCCAGTTTTTGGCTACTAAGAATAAAGCTGCTAGGAAGATAGTTGAGCAAGTGTCTTTGCAGTACAGTGGGGTATCTTTTGGATATATAGACTACTTCTTTCTGCAAAGTAACTTTACTTTCATTGTTTTGGATTAAAGGTGTATGTACTGAGGACATGTTTGTATTTCAGCCAGAGGGATTAAAGGTGTGTCATTGCAGCTAGATCACATAGACCTAGGACTTTGGATGTGATCCCTTGCCAGAACAACTGCGTTGCTAGATTAAAGGTCCTCTGCAAGAGAACATTAGACTAATTCTTTAGTCAAAAAAATGTTATTTGAGGGAAAAATATTCTAAAAGCAGTCCTTTTCAGATGCAAGCAAATCACCTGACCTACAGAGGTAGCAGTGAGCTTTGATTCTTAGAATCAAGCTCAGAAGCTGGTGTGTGTTTAGAGTGGCCCTGTTCCATGTACCAGGTAGTCATCTTGCTTCAGTATTGGATATAATTACATAGTTTCCCAGGGTGATGATGAAAGACAAACATATGAACCTTCTGGGTATCATTGGTTAAATAATAATACCTGCTCCATTAAAACACAAACAAACAAACAAACAAACAAACATACCATCCTGGCTATTATCTAGCTTCTGAAAACCAGGGTAGAATCCTTGCGAACAGACTATCAGATATACTATTTGAAAACTCAAATGTTGTCCCCAGAAATCTGCATTAATTGTCATCTTTTAGAAATGTAATCGTTGTTTTTGTTTTGGAGACAGGCTGACCTCACACTTAAGTTGTCATCCTCCTGCCTCAGCCTCTCAAATGCTGCAATACTGCTTCAATTGTCTCTGGTCTATGGCAAAAATTGACTTTTATTGCTGGAGCCAGTCTCTTTTCTAGTACTTAAATTCTTATAGCAAATGAATTATCTCATTTAAATTATCACTGTACAGAGGGCTACACTGTCCCCTTTTTATGGAACTTGTTCATGGTGCCACAATGAGACTAGGAAAGATAGGCTTAGAAGCTATGGAATCTGTTTAAGCATTGTGATGTCTACGCTATTTAAAGAATTGTATTTATTGATGCCTTTCTTTGTTGTGCTATCCCTTTCCTTGAAAATCAGTTGCCTAGGACCACTTAAAAGATGGTCTTCCAGCTTTGCACGGATCTATACATATAGACACCAACACTCTAGCAGCAGCTGAGGAGGAGCACTGTAAGTCCTGTAAGTTTCTGCCTACTCTGGAAAACCTACAAGAATAAGAAAAAAGAGGAAAGAAAGAAATGGTAGGGGTAGTGGTTGGAAGAGAGAGAGAGAGAGAGAGAGAGAGAGAGAGAGAGAGAGAGAGAGAGATTTACTGTAATTCTCTGCTTTTTTTTCATGTTCACATTTTTTCCTTTGTTTTAAGGTCACCTTCCTTTTCCTCTAAAATTGAATACAAGTCAAAAAAGGGAGAAATGACTCAGTAAGTAAGAGCACAGAGGACCAGAGTTTAGATCCCAGTCCCTACAGGAAGCTCCAGGAGGATCCAAGCATCTGTTTCCCTAATTGCACTGATACTCACATGTAGAAATCCACACACGGACATACACATGCATATTTTTTTAAAGAAATCAAACCTGAGAAACTGAAAAAAGAGTGTAGAAGAATTGTGTGGTTGCTTGCTGAATTTTATAGCCACGTTACATAGCACTGAATAACAGTATTTACTTAATTTAGGTTCCACTTAGTTTAAAAAGAATTTGTATAGTTTTAATAGTCCTTCAGCCTTTCACCTTGCAAATATGATTCTTTTTATGAATTTTTATAATAGAAAACTTGTGGGTTTTGTTTTTTGTTTTTTTACATATAAGGATGTATTTTGATTTAAAAAAGAAAAAAAGAAAGAAAAAGAAAGTGGTTTGTACTATTTCGATGACCCAGTCAGGGCTGGTAGGAAGGGCAGAATGATGTTTCTAAATTATATGGATTATCCCAGCCCTCTTAAAGGGAACCACTATAGCATAGCTGCTCAGTGGTGAGGTTTAGTAGAGGCAGGGCAAGGATAGATGAAGGTAAACTTGAAAGTCTTCAAGACAGAAAGAAGACAGAAAGAAGGAAAATATACAGTTCCTACTGGGTTAGACTTCCGTAGTAAGGACTATTGTTTTTTATATTTTTCTTGAGTTTGGTTTTACATTTAAATATTTGTAAATTTTAATTTAATAAACTTTTAATAAAATGTAATAAAACTTTGAAATTATAAACCTAAGTTGCTTCTTGCAAGTTTAATAGATCCCCAGGATTTCTATTACATTACAAAGCCAAATAACAGTTATTTGAATTCATAGCCAATAAGTCATCATGAACCATTAATTTTTCTCAAATACAGAACAAATAATTGAAAGGCTAGACTAATGCACAATTTGAAGCACAAAGCAATTGATATTTTAATATCTTTATTTAAGAAAGCTGTCTTACTTTAATTAAAATAATTTAACATTATTAACATTTTGTTCCTCAAAATAGTCAATGTAAGTGCTGTCTTTATTTAAAGATTTGGAAAATAAAACAGGTTATGTTTTATTCAGGATCTTGAACTAAACCAATAGGGGGAAATCCAGTTTTTCACTAAGAAAATTAAATGAAAATTGAGACAATCATACATATAATAAAATCTCAAACTGCCAAGTTTTTCATTGATTGCATTTTGTTCAAATGAAGTCTCCTTTTTCTTAAGAGCAAGTTCCTAAAGTAGGTATTTTTCTCTCTTTAAGAGTGGCATTATTTAATCACAGAACAAGCAAGATAGCTTGGGAGTGACTCACACAACATTCCTTTTGGTACATCTATTTAAAGAAAATCATCAAGGAGAAAAATCGCAGCATGGCAGCTGTGTTAATGACTGATGAAAATATAAAGTAGTGAAGTTTTTTCTGTACACAATTAATCCTTAGGAAAACATATTAAGTAGTTGATTTGATAACTATATTTTACAGGATTTTTCTAAAATGAATTCTAATGACCAATGATTAAATCTATACCCTAAAGCAATTTTTAAAAGGAATAAAATCATCCTAACTTCTATTTATTAGTAAATTGACTTTCCAAGAAATAAAATTTTTTAAACAGAGAAATACAGAAATTAGATGTAGAAATAGCAGAAGCATGATTGCTAGTTGCCCTTAACAAGAGATAACAAGCCTAACCTCCTTGTTTCTGATGTGCATTACAAACACAATAGTGCATCAGTGTCTTGTGCAAACTTTCTTCTCCTTAAACCACAGAGATCTGATGACATTCACTTAGTCTTAACCTCCCATAAGCTATTTGAGAAACACTATGCTTTCTCTCCTTTCTCTCTTCTTTTCTTACTTCTCTGATTCCTCCTTTCTTTTTCCCTTCCTCTCCACCTTTTTTCTTTATGTCTTTCCCTTGAGAGGCTTGTGACTCTTGAGTAAATCGGAGCACATCATGGAGGCCAGGATTTAGTGAGATGCTGTGCTGATCCCTACCAGCTGCTGTTTTCAATACCAGAGATGGGAACAGACATCTTTGTGAATAAAATACAGAACATACATTCATAGATGAGAGGAGGTGAAAGGCAACTTATATTAAGTCTTATGAGCTGAGTCTTTCCCATGGGACCCACAGTGGAAAGAGAAAGCTCACCTCCACAAGCATACTGTGAGTGTATGACACACTTACATAAACACACACACACACACACACACACAATTTAAAATTTTTAAGTAAAAAATAGAGCATTATAAATCAACTAGGTTAATTGTTTTAAATGTAATCCACTGAAGTGAATTGACTGAGAAACAAAGTAGGTAGATACTGACTTCCATTTTTTTCCTTCACCATGTGGAAAATGTAATTATGAAAGTTAAGAAGCATGACTGGTGACAGTGGATCCAAGGCTAGTCTTCCTTTGCCACCACAAAGGATACTCATGTGGAGCTTAATAACATCACATACTCTAAATTTGTCTAGGATAGTGTCCTAGATGGCAAGTCAGATTCCAGTCATACGCATAGAGTCAAATGTAACTAGTGTGTAGTCGATAAAATATACTATTAATAACTTAATATCTGGTCATTTCTGTAAGAGTTTTTATTGCATAGAATTTCTTTGATGCCCTTATATAAATATTGACACATAATACTATATTCCTGACATACTATCTTGATAAAGTCTGGGTTAGATAAAGTAAGATGTTCATTTAAGAAAACATAAGATATGTTGTGATTGAGAGCATTTGATGGCATAAAAACCCCAAATTATAGAAAAGTGTTTTGTTTCCAAACAAAAATAATATAGTCCATTATTGCTCTTGCTGCCAATTATAAGTAGGGGAATGCTTGGTTTTCTATTGATCATTTATAAAAGAGCACAAAGTAATGACAGCACTATTCATATTTGATCAAGAACAAGGCCTTTCACAAACAATAACTTTTTCATTTTCCCTTTATAGCCCAGATATGAGCTAGTATTAAATAGAAAAATCATTGTACATTCTTCAGATGGAAAATGATTCTGCACAATAGAATTAGGTGCTGTAACTTGCTCTCAAGTGTTCGGGTATCTAGATTATTATTGGCAATATAATGATTGGCCTGCAAACAAATGTTATTTGCCGCATTTCTTAAAAAAAAAAATAGGTAACCCAATCAGAAAAGAAGTCACTAGATATGCACTCACTTATACGCGGATATTAGCTCAGAAAATTAGAATACCCAAGATATATTTTGCAAAACACATGAAAACCAAGAAGGAAGACCATCGTGTGGATACTTCATTCCTCCTTAGAATAAGGAACAAAATACCCATGAAAGGATATAAGTACAGAGACAAAATTTAGAGCTAAGATNAAAGGATGGACTATCCAGAGACTACCCNATCCGGNGATCCATCCCATCATNAGCCACCAAACCCAGATACTAATGCACATGCCAGCAAGATTCTGCTGAAGGGATCCTGATATAGTGGCCTCTTGTGAGGCTATGCCAGTGCCTGGCAAAAACAGAAGTAGATGCTCACAGTCAGCTATTGGATGGAGCACAGGGCCACCAATGGAGGAGCTAGTGAAAGTACCCAAGGAGCTGAAGGGGGCTGCAACCCTGTAGGTGGAACAACAATATGAACTAACCAGTACCCCCTGAGCTCATGTCTCTAGCTGCATATGTAGCAGAAGATGGCCCAATCGGCCATCATTGGGAATAGAGGTCCCTTGGTCTTACAAACTTTCTATGACCCAGCACAGGGGAAGGCCAGGGCCAAGAAGTGGGAGTGGGTGGGGAGGGGAGCAGGGGCAGGGGAGGGTATGGGGAACTTTCAGGATAACATCTGAAATGTTACCATTCCAATTCCATTTCATAGTGTCTGGAATGGAAGGATAAGGAGAGTCCAGTACATTTTTTTCTCAGAATGACTACAACATACTTTGAAATCATGCCAAAATAACTGAGAATAATTCTGGAATCTGTCTGCAGTATTATGATGTCCAAACATTCTTCTTAAGAGAGAAAGATGACTTTTGGTCACTGGCCTCTTGGTCCCTTTGTCCTTGTCACTAGACTGAGTTTTCTAAGATTGTGTTTATTCATGTCTTAAATTTAATACAAGCAGCAAATAATTACCATGTAGCTATGTACAGGGGATCACGGAAACTACAACTATATTAATAGCACATGTGCATTGCCTGGACCAGCACTAGACCTTAACCTGAAAGAGGAGGAGTGAGTGCATATTTACCAAGATACAAACATGGAAGCTGCCTTCCCGGGAAATGTGGCCATTAAGTAATAATACAAACATGGAATCTGCCTTCCCGGGAAATGTGGCCATTAAGTAATAATGGGTCTCTGTTGTTGAAGAAGACCAGAGCAAATAATTCAGCAGCAGGTGATCACGGTCTCTAACAATAGATAGAGATGTCTACTAGACGTTTCTGCGACTTGACAATCAGCCAGCCAGCAAGTGTATACATTCCATCTCTTCTGGGTTTGGCCCCTACTCAAAGACAAGTTTAGTCCCAAATATCTTTAATAAGAATGAGAGAGAGAGAGAGAGAGAGAGAGAGAGAGAGAGAGAGAGGATCATTCTAGCAAAATTATGTTATGAACAAAGACAAAAATGGTTGAACAGATCTCAGAAGTCACTTGGTCATGCAGAGGTAAAAAAATAATAGCTAATGGGAGTGAGGATGACTTCCTGGAAGGGAAGACTGAGGATTCACATATCAGCTGTTCTTCAAACATCAAGGTCCAGAAAGGACCTACAATTTAGATCAAGAAGAATAGGCACAATCTAGTAATACTTTACTGAAAGAGGAACAACTCAGAAATTTAACATTATGTTCCAAAGCACACTGGTGGTAACTACCAGAAACACATATCCAACTGACTGACATTTCTCAGATATTCAAGCTTGTACTTACTTGGAAGTTTTAATGTCAAAAAAAATGTTTCCAATGGAGTTTCTTCAACACCTACTTTGTCCAAACAAAATTTCATTCAAAATAAGTGGCAATTATAATGGAACAAAAATGTTAGGATTGTATTTTATAAAAAGCTACAAGCTGATCTCAGACATTAGATTTTTAAGCTAAAAATGTCTCTTGTGAGGGGCCATTGTGATAGCCCAGCTGCTAAAGGCACTTGCCACCAAGTCTGATGACTTGAATTTATTCCCTAACAAATTTATTCCCTAATAATTTATTCCCTAATTTAAACCTAAGTTGTAGAATGAGAAGACATATTCCAAAAATGACCTACACACATACACACACACACACACACACCTGCACATGTATACAAATAAATAGAAATAGTTTTGTACATCTTTATAGCCCCACAATTAAAAATTTGCAGTTATGTTACCATAAGGACAGTCTAATGTGGTCCTCTGAGATCCTGTTCCTAACACTTGTGTATAATACATTATAGGCCATATTTGACTTTTTCATATAGTGTGTGTGTCTGTGTGTGTCTGTGTGTGTGCGAGCACATGTGTGTGTTTGTGTTTCTGTCCATGTGTATGTGTCCATGTGTGCTCACTCACTAAGGCTGAGATGCAGGCAGAGGTCAAAGGACAATTTGCAGAAGTCAATCCTTTCTTTTCAACATGTGGATCAAAACTCAGGTTGTCAGGTCTGGCTCAAGTACCTTGTCTTCCCTCTAGCCCTGAAACCATTTTTTAAATACAGTAGTGATGAATAGTTGCTAAACTATTGTAAAAGTAAACAAACAAATATCAAGGAAATCTGAAGAAAACTCAAAAGGGAAGTCTGGAAAACTTTGCAACTGGAATAATTTGATGCACATGGAATTGATGGGAATAAGGAAGGAAGTCTGGGTGGGTAAGCTACCATAGGCAGGACCAGGTGAATGCCCTGTGCACATACTTGTCTCAGAATGACAGGAATCCTAAGGAAATCCTGTTCCAAATGATCATGTTCTATTGTCTGATTTTTTTTTCCCTCACTACCAAGTATGTCAGTTGCTTCTGCATATTAGGAAAATAACTGTAGATCTCTTTGCTGCTTAAAACCTTCTCAGTGGTTCAGAATTCTTTTAAAAATACATATTGCCACTGAAGTCCGTCAGTTGTAGTGATTAGAAATGAAAGGTTTTTTATTTATTCTTTAATCTTTTTTTTACAGTCCTGATTTAATACCCCCAAGTTCACCCTCTGACTGTTCTACATCCCATACCTCCTTCTCCCTCCCCAGTCTCCAAAAGGATATCCCCACTCTGACCTCACCAGCCTTCCCCACTCCCTGGGGCCTCAATTCTCTTAAGGGTTATGGGTTGTTTCACACTATGAGCCATTAACTTGATTCAACAATGGAGTCTTTTTTAATGTATTTATTTTTCATATATGCATATGTAGATGTACCAAGCATTCAATCCCCTGGAACTGAAGTTACAGATGATTGTGAAGCACCTTACAGGTGATGGAGATTGAGCCTGGATCCTCTGCAATAGCACACGTGCTTTTAACCACTGAGCCATCTATCTAGGCCCTCTTGGAGCTTTTTAAAATACTTTATTTATTTTTCTTTTATGTATTCCATCCCAATTGCAGTTTCTCCTCCCTCCTTTCCTGGAAGTCACCCTCCCCATTAACTCCTCGGTTTCCCTTCTGAATATGGCAGGCTCGTAGAGGTCTCAACCAAACATCATATCTCAAGTTTCAATAAGACTAGGCACTATCCCTCACATTGAGGCTAGCAGAGGCATCATGGAAGAAAGAAAAGGGCCCCAAAAGCAAGCAAAAGAGTCAGAGACAGGTCCAGTATATTCTTATCTAAGGTAAAAAGGGTTAAAGGGTTTGCAGAGGCCAGGCATAGATTCTTTAATAAAAAATTGAGGATGAACTCATTAAAGAAATTCTTTAAGAAGCAAAGCTGGAAAGAACTAATCTCTAAGATCTAAGCCATAATATATACATATATAATGGCTGAGCAAAGAACAATAAAAAAGAAAAGTTTCAGAGCAGCAAAATTTGACTTTTTCTGTTAGAGAAACACAGTGGTTTAGTGGGAACCCACGGTTGATCTTAAAAACCTTCAGTAACACAATGTTATACATAAGCAAAAAATCAGCTGCCACACAAAAGACAGTGCATCCATCCATCAACCCGAAAGCCATGGAGATCACGAAGATCAGACTCACTCACCAGGTTTTGTACCAAGAATCCCAAGTTCACAAGCTTCCGTTGCCTGGTCTAGATAGAAAATATACATATCAAATTTATCAAGAATCTATTTCACTATGATAG
Source organism: Mus pahari (assembly GCF_900095145.1). Classification (NCBI taxonomy): domain Eukaryota; kingdom Metazoa; phylum Chordata; class Mammalia; order Rodentia; family Muridae; genus Mus; species Mus pahari. Next base: position 16,272,504 of record NC_034600.1, read on the forward strand.
ATTACACCCAGCAAACAGTAACAGTTTCAGGAAGAGAAATACATTACATAAACATTTGGTCTTATTATTCATAATAGGCAAATTCATTAGAAAGATTGAGGAAACCAAGTTTTGAAAACTTCATATTCCTACTCTATTATAAATGTTACCCAATTTCAGAGAAAAATACTTATATAAACTATCATTAAAACTAACTGGTAGCCAGGTGGTGCACGCCTTTAATCCCAGCACTTGGGAGGTGGAGGCAAGCGTATTTCTGAGGTCAAGGCCAGCCTGGTTGACAGAGTGAGTTCCAGGATAGCCAGGACTACACAGAGAAACCCTGTCTCGAAAAAAACAAAACAAAAAACAAACAAAAACAAAAACAAAAAAAACAAAAAGCAAAAAAAAAAACTAACTGGTAACTGATCTTATTCATATATTTAAAAATATAACTTGCTGACAAAGATAACACTAAGATGAACATTATTTTTCTCTGTTGCTTATTTACTTATTGAGGTATAGGAGGCCAGAATCAGGACTTTGTCCATGCTAGGTAAGGATATAGTCCATTCTTTTAAAAGGTTTGGAATTTGAATATATATATATATATATATATATATATATATATATATATATAATATTATATTTCCTATTTTATAGTGTAAACCTCTATGCTATAGATGCAATTTCAATAACTTTGAGATACCCTAATTAACAATTTAATTTATATGTTTTGATTTGATGTCACCTGCAGAACATTAACTATTGTTCAGCATGATAATCTTGATCAGAAACTTTGTTTGTTCATATAAACAAAGAGGATTTGTTTTTCACCGGGTCCAAACCCAAAGGGAGTGTGTCAATTTACTATGAGAATTCAAGTTTTGATCCATGCAGAACTTCAAAAGATGGACTGTATGGTCGGTCTTAGAAAGAATGTTCATCACATGACAACAGAGCTGTGGGTGAGTGTGTGAGTAATAACCCACCAATCATCAAAATCAAATATTTCCAATGGTCATCATGCTGTGCATCATCACCTAAAAGATGTTACCATTGCTCAAAACAGATTTGAATGCCTCTTTTTATAGCCATCTCCTGAAGCTACCACCATTCTTTTTGAGCATATTTTATAGTCGTAAAATCTTTATTTAACAGAGGAAAACTGATTTGAGGAGACATATAAAGTTTGGTGAACACAGATATTCCAGCCCTAGATTTCAAAACTACACAATGTTATAAAATAGAAATATTGAATTGCTAGTAAACTGTCTTTGAAAACAATTTCAAAAGATTTTAACTGTTTTTTGAACAATAAAATAAAGAGAAGGGATGAAACTAGATAAAACACACATAGGTTCTCACAATGGTGACTCTTTAAAAACATCATTAATTTGTAAAAAGAGAAAAATGTGTTGGTGACGAGCTTTACTATTGGATTCTTCAGTGGGACCTAGGACTATAGCATACAGGGTTAAAGACTTTTTAACTACTCAAATGATCCCTTTAGGCAAAGGGCTACACCTCGGAATTGCCATAATAGATGTTTCCAATTTATCTGTGCTAAATGAGAAAATCATTGTGTACTTTATAAATACACTTTGATCATGAAGTGGGTCTTATAGTATCAAAAGAGAACTTCCTGCTTCTATTCACACCGTCCTCAGCAATTCTGATGAAACTGGAAGAGTTCTGCTTGTGGCTTATTTCTATCCCAATGAATCTTTGAGAGACTCCAGCTGCTCATCCAAACATTTTCATCTGAAGACTCCAAAGAGGAAGTCAAACAATCTTTAAATCTAAGTGAAATAGAATATTAGGTATTCTTTCCTAGAAATTAAATTTTCTTAAATGCTTCAAAGAGTAGAATACAAAGAAAAGGCCAGTCTGGAAAGATAACCTTCACGTGAAGAGAGCTTAGTGTGCATTCAACTTCAGAAACAACAACTGAAATCCATCAAGATTTTTTCCACTGCCACTACCACAAATAAGCAAACACTCTTATGAGTTAGAAATATTGAAAAGAGATGAGTAAAATATTGCCATCAAGTAAAAAAAAAAAAAAGAAACAAAAAACAATGTTTATCTAATTTAGCAAAAAAAAAAAAAAAATCTCTTTATAACAGTATTCCATCAAATTAAGTGAGAATTAGCTTTTCCCACACTCTAATAACATGACCTTGACAAATATCACTGGGAAAAATCATATTTAGTCCAACAGAAACTATTTGTGGACCAGATGCTAATAGCAGTTAGAAATCTATGATTTTTATTATTCAGTCTGAAACAACTATTCAATTTTAAATTTGACATTGGATGCACAGCAGGCTTTAAGGTGATGTTTTCCTAGAAGAGGAGAATAATGCTGTATAAATATATACATCACTATAACCGTACAAGTTGGCCTTCTAAAAGAGATTAGTAAAATAGAGAAAACCTACTTTTTTGATCATTTTGATCAATGAGTCATATAAGCAAAAATAAGCTTCATGTGGCCATGTAAGGGAAAGTTTGACTTCAGTGTTTGCTTCAGTTTAAAATAGCTGAGTAAAATAGGAAGCAAGTTTCTTTTCAACATCTGTCTAATTCAGACTGGAATAATTTATAGTATGTTAGCTGTTATGATGCAAGCACACAGAGTTTAAGCTAAAAGACCAGAAGTGACGAGCAGACTTTCTTTGTATTGTATGTAATTTGATCACCAAAGTCTACACAACACAATAGCAGGGAAGAATGGTGATAGGGATTGGAGCTTTCATTATTATTTAATGCTAAAACCAAGATAGTTTCTGACACCGCTGAAACTTAAATATAATAGATGAAAATGTATTCAGGTTCAATCTTTCTATGCACACAGAAGCATGGGCACAGGGCACATCCTAAATAAATATAGCAATTCTCACATACAACGAAGGGCAGTGAAAAGTGCCAATAAACTTGCTATTGAGAAATCTACTCCCCAAATTGAATTATTTTACCTTAGTTTTTCCACTAAAAGTAAAAGAATTAAAATAGAAACATCTCTTGAAGTGGAAAAATAGGAAATGTATTTTAAGATTTAATTGAAAGACTTTATTTCAAGTGAATTTCTGGTTATCTTACATTATACCTACTTGCTAGAGACGAGGAAGCCTAAAAGTGTAATCTGACGAGGTTTTTAAAAAATAGATGGCTTTTGTGGAGACACAAGTCAACAAAGAAACTAAATGAATCAGGGCGAGTATAACAAAAGCCATAAAACACATATTTGAAGGCATTAAATAGAGTAAAAATAAGATTAGTAAAACATTTGTCACCTAACTAAATGTAGTCTGTATCAACTAGCTTAGGAAAGCTGGAGAGATTTTAACTGGCTGGCAGCATTTATAGAAATGTATGAAGAGAGTCATACTTTAAAAAATAATTAGCCTCTAACACATGACTTGGAAACTGTTTTGCAAGTCAACATGCTTTAATATAAGAGTTGGATACACTGACTTTAAAGCAGTAGCTTTAACTTTAAAATGCTTATTTTTCACTCATAGCATTAGGAAGATGTGAGAATCAAAACAGGAAAGGAAGGTTTATAAATCATAGTATTAATGCCAAGTGTTTAAAGCTGTTAAAAGTCTATAATTCCTAACTTCAAAAGTTAAACTCACAATTTCAGGAAACCCATGAGTGGAAAATATTGATAAACAGTAAGAGAGTTTTCAGTAAATCCTATGTAATTAAATAATAAAACCTAATCCAGAGATGCAATTAAAATTTAATTGAGGAAAAACAATACTAAGAAAGGAAAAATTTTCCAAAACACACTAGTTTTGTCTTTGTCTCACTTTCTATAGTTATTGTACTGACCTGAGAAGCTTTTATTTCTATGTATATTTAGAACTGAAATCCTAAGACATGTCTAAAATAAAATAATCAAAGCTTTAGTGTTTATGCTTTATAATTTTTCTAGGAAATATTTTCATAAAAAATAAAGTGGTTACTAATATTCTTTCAACAGAGTGACAGTGAGTTCACGGAGTTAATCATGGTATTTAGGGTTCTATTTTCATCTCGCACAAGCTTTATTTCTGCAGTTTTCTCATACAGTCAGAGTCGCTGCAGATATTAAGTATCCTTTCTGTAAGTGCCATGATGCTACTCCAAACAGGTTTCTGAACTGAATATTATTTATCTTTGATATTAAACTAATAATTTGGAATCTTTTCATCTAAGGAAATCTTTTAGTTGTGACACTTCCTTTTTATTTTCTCTTTCTTTCTTTCTTTCTCTCTCTCTCTCTCTCTCTCTCTCTCTCTCTCTCTCTCTCTCTCTCTCTCTTTCTTCCTTCCTTTCCTTTTGTAACTATGGAATGACAATTTCTTACACAAAAGGTGGGATTTTTTTTTTTGCACCTAAGTATTTTCTCTCCTTTCCCTTCCCCCATTTATTTATGGAGGATTATAAAATTATTGAATTAAATAGCTACCCAGAGCAAATGTTCCTACCTGCAGTCAAGAAAAATGAAAGCCTTTATCAGACTCAGTCTATTTAAAGTAAACAGTCTTCGTCTGGGCAAGGCCTGTCGACAAGGAGCAGAAGTTATAGCTTGGCACAGAAGTTTAATTTTTGTTTGGAAATTTTTTGGTAGAATGTTTTTCTAAAATGCAGTCTGCTGGCTTATTATTTTTTTAAAGGCTGACAGTTAATTAGCACTGAGTCTTATTACAGAAGTCTCCTGTAAAGCAGACATATTCTAGTTCTACTGAAGTGATTGTCATCAAGGGGTTGTTTGCTGTGGTGCTCACAGATGGCAGAAAAGACAGCCCAGGAACGCAAACAGCCTGATAATCAAGATAGCCTAAAAATATGGGTGGATTTTCAACTCTGGTTCTGGCAGCAATTGCCTTTCAAATATCTTGGGTTGTTATGTCCAAGTGGTTTGCTTTAAAGCAGTCTTGTCATCAAAGGGGTCCCAGAGTCAAGAATAATTATGATAATTACCTAGAATTGCACCCCCCAAATAATCATCATAATACTGAATCTTAACCAAGTACAATATTGTTTGTGCAATACACTGCTACATTCAAAAAGATGAAGTGCTAGACAGCTAAGATCTATTCTTGTCTGACAAAGCAACTATAATTGTATGACTTTCTGGGATAATGGTTTAAACAAAAGTAAATAGTAAAAAAAAAAAATTGCNCCCCCCCCCCAAAAAAAAAAGGATTGGAAAGCTTAGCTGTGTTTAGTGCCCATTGATGAGAGCAGTGTTCTCTGACCCATGCTGCTATTGTTGGGTTTAGTTTGGTCCCCTCTCAATCAATATCTAACAGGGCATGATTTAATAAGGGTTTATAATCTCCAAAAGTGGGGGGGGGGCAGGGTGGTTGTGGTATTGTCATTCATCAAAGGGGGCTTTTCAGGTTTCTTTGCTTTCACCTGCTGGGACGCATTTGGTCTCTTTCAAAGAGAATGCAATGACAAAATGAATGAGAAATGCTAGAATAAGAGTCCCTTATTCTGCCCAATAGTATAATCAATGGGTACTTGTAATCCCTATTGTACTGCACAGAGGTAGTTGTAAGACAATTAAATCTTGCTTCTCAGGCAAATGATTTTGGTAGTTAACCTGAAACAGCCAACAATATTGAGGAGAATGAATGCATTTGAAGCAATGATGTAATGGGATCCTGCCTGACCAGCAAAGCATGCGTGCCTACTGACATGTGCATGCAAGTATGTGTGTGTGTGCTTATCACAGTTGCTCCGTGTGCACATGGTTCATGATTCATAGTATGACATGGTAAGTGGAAATAATTTCAAACAGTTTCACAACCTGTCTTTTAAATTTCTATTTTTAATAATGTTAAAAATATTCATATTTCTGTAGTATTATACACTTTAAAATGTAGTTTCATAAACAGAAAACATTTACATAGTTAACATCGGTTTGATATGACAACCAATTTAGTTTTAATTTCATTTGCATCAGCTAAATTCAATTTCTCTTTCCCTCCATGCAGTCTCTGCTTAAATGTCAAAGGGAACCTGTATTTTTCTGAAGGGATACTCATTTTAACCTGTGTTATTTGTCCACTTCCAAATGGATGCTATTCATATTTCATTTCCAGCATTATCTTTCAAGGAATCTTGTGGTTTAGCCTTTTTAGGAGAGAATAAAACTATGGACCGTGATAAAATTGCAAAGCACAAATTCTAAAAGATTTTTGAAGAAAAGTATCCCATTATTGAGAAATGCAGTGACTAGTGAAGAATATAAATGCAAAATAGCCAGAGTAGAGATAGCTGCATCAGATACGCGACAATGAATTTAGTTCAGAATCACGTAAGATGTGCATATTTAATCTTTTAAATGTATTTAATTTCTCTTCTACTATGTTGAAGATGTCCATAACCTATTACCCAAGTTGTCTCAGGAGCCTCAGTTGGCCTTGTGTATAGTAACCCAAAGTCATTTCTGGAGCACAGCACCGGTCACTAAACACATGTGTGAAAAGAGAACTTTTATATGTAGAGGTGCCTATTTCCTTCTCTAAAAGAAGTTTTATTTTGATTTAGAAACAGAAATGTGACCAATGTATATCTAGGCATAGGTATATGTATATTTTTCTGTGTTATATAGACATGTAGCTTCCTAATATGTAAGTAAAGTAAGCTCTCTGTGTACACCATTCTGTATAATTTCCTTGGTATTCTAGAAACACTGAAAAGCAACTCTGACTCTAAATGAACTAGAAATTTAGCCTCATAAGAATTCTAGGAGGTAATATTTGGTATTTCTAGGTCCTTTTAGGTTTTTTTCTCCTGTGCTCCAATTATAGGGGAATAAAGAAATCTTCTAAAAAAAATAATATTGACCTGAATAAAACAATGTATTCACACACAATGCTGCTTTTAGTGAGGAGTAAAGTGCCCAAATCTTCTGGATTCTTCCAAATGAGTCCAGCTAATTGGGGTAACCCAAGCCAATGGCCATTTGAAAGACTGGGGGTCAGGTGTTTTATTGCTGGGATAGTATTTAAAAACATGACTGTCAGTGGTAAACGAAGAATTATGTCAAGAGCGTTCAGCATTACTGCCACTAAAGAGAGAGGAGGGGAAAAACATTGTGAAGAAAAACATATCATTTTCTAAATGAGCGAGGAAGGAGGGGGGGGAATAATGTGGTCTTCAGCTCTTGGCTTATCAGATTTCCATTCCCGTGATCCACATCTGCCTTAGGCAGAAATAGTTTGACTTTTAATACAGTTGCATTCAACTACGTTGGTTTCTTATAGGGTGAAAAACATGCAGATGAGGTTTATTCTTTGAGGTTGTTTGTTTCCCTATCTCCTCTTCTGTTTTCCTGCTTCTATAGCAAATCTGAGCATTGTTGTCTGATTTGCCATGGAACAGTGAACATTGCTTTTCCTAGCCAAATCACCCAGTGTTAAGTGCTATGTGATACAGATCAATAGGGCATCTACAGCTGTACAAAAAGGGCAATGTTGTTTCTATTAACCATTCTCAATAAGAGTGTGGCCTAGTGGTTAAAGGATTAAATTGGGTGTTGAGGTTTTTGATGTCTTGAATTCTATTTCTACCTAAGATATTGGATTCTTGGTGATGCTGTTAGGAGATTTCTTTTTCATTTTGCCCCATAAGAATGTACTCAAGAGTTATGTACATGAGGCATAAATTTCATGTGATCAATCAATTTTGAAATCTGGAAAACTGATGAGAGAATTTGAAACACATTTGATGACAACTAATTTATACTGTTTCAAATATTCAATTCAATTAATTGCTCACATTGTATCTCACACATTTTTTATGTTTCATCCTTCCCTCCCATCATGTTTTCTGAATCTGAGCCCATTTGCAACACATTACATTCATATGTTATGAATGCATGAATGCACACACACACATGTCCACACACACACATACACACACAGGCATGCATGCACAAATATACATACACACAGGCATGTATGTATGTACATATGTGCACATGTGCACATGACACACATAAAACAGAGGTAAGGGCTTCTCTTTATTTCCACAACAGGCCATATTTCGTTTCACGTGAGTCTCCTGTATTGGACATTTTCATCAAGTATAATGCAGAATATAGATTAGGGAAAGATGGTGGGGTTTGATGTCATTACCATTGGCAGGTGCAAATGATCGGTCCTAAAGTGTAGTCACACACAGTAACCTTTCACTACAGGTTGGAGCCCAGCCCTGTGTGAGTGTATTTATGTGAAGTTACTTTGGAACATAGATCCATGTGAGAGAAAGGGAAAGAAATGGAGGCATAGAAAAGGCTTATAGAGTTTAATATTAGCTCCAGTTGGCCTTTAAAGGTAGGACAGGCCTTCATACCATGTTTTCAGACAGAGTTCTGAGTTCCAGTTGTTCAACTCATCCTTCCCTTGCCTCCCCTCCTATTTCCCCTCCTCTTTTCTTCTTCCCTGTTCCTTCCTGGATCATGTTGCACACTTATAAACCATTCACTCAGAATGAAAGTCAGAAGGCAAAACTCCTCCTGTGCTGGAATAACCACGTAGTTGGAAGGCAGATTCTTCCTTTTCCCCAGTGTTTGTGACCTGGTTAGACACTGTTAGACACTGGTCTCTGCAAGAGCAGAAAAGCAGACCTGTAGTCAGTGGGAACTGCTGAGGAAGGTGTGTGTGTGTGTGTGTGTGTGTGTGTGTGTGTGTG
>NC_034600.1:16281393-16291411 GCF_900095145.1 Mus pahari
GTGTGTGTGTGTGTGTGGTGTGGTTTGTGGTGTGTGTGTGTGTGTGTGTGTTGTATGGTTTGTGTGGTGTGTGTGTGTGGTGTGGTTTGTGGTGTGTGTGTGTGTGTGTGTGTGTGTGTGTGGTGTATGGTTTGTGTGGTGTGTGTGTGTGTGTGTTTGTGTGTGCTCTCAGCTGGGATTCCTAGCCACTCAGCTTGACCCAGATGCCTGGGTAGAGCATTGTGAGAAGATGAAAATTTTGTGAGGAAATTTGGAAAGCAGAATTCATATATTGATAAATTAATTTTCTTAATTTGGGGGAAAATTGATTTAAATTTCAGTGACGAAATTGAATGGTGTTGCCAACAAAAAGTTAGAATTCCTTAACTAAGTTCAATGATGAAATCTTTTTAAAACAATATCACTTTTGTGTTTCACAAACTAAAGATAAGTATTTTAGTCAATCCAAAGCTGTCAGCCGTGTTTCCTGTTTCACGTATGTTTTCTATGGCCTCCTTTAAAGATTTATTCCTAACTTGTTCCAGCTGAAGATCTGTATTGTAAAAATGTGACTTGAATTCATAGCTTCCTGAATTTAAAAAGGGTGATGCATAGTGTTTTTTTAGGAAACACATAGTTTTTAATAGTTCCAAAACTATTATTAGGTCCCTGTTAGCCAACTTTTAGGATCTTTAATGGTTTCCTAGGTTTTCCCTTGTGGGCTATCATAAAAATCAAGTGTCAGGAATTTGGGGGCATAACTCTGCTATTTACTGTTTACTATTTAAAATCATGGAAGTGACACTGATTTTCAATTTGAAAATTCAATTATTAAATGGTTTATATTCAACTAATTGTTTGCCTAAGAAGCCAAACCTATTTTGAAGGGGAAAAAAAGCATGTTTCAGAAAGCAAAATAAAACATATTTTAAAAGCCAACTTCTATTAATCAAAGGAGAGTCTGGTAAATAAATTTTAAGATTGTATTTATATAATCACCTGTTAATGCTACAGAAAAGGAATTGAGAATGCATAGCTAAGTCTGTTCAGTGTTCCTCCAAATAAATTTGAATTTGGACTTTACTGCATTTAGATACAAAAGCACTTACAAAATGTTTTCCTGTATTTTATCTCTGGCTGTTTTGTATAAAATGACATCACAAATTATATCCAATTCTGAATGCCAAAAGAATAAACCATAGCATTACTCTGTGTCATTGAAACTACTTCTCATCTACCACAAACACTTGGAGGTGTCTCTGTTTTGTGGACTATTTAGAATAATTCGTTCACATACAAGAACTTTTGGGAGGCAGGGTGACTTTACAGGGCCGAGATCAAATCGAGAGCCCAGAGAGCTTGCTAGGCAGAAAACCTACTTCATCCTCGCTCAGAGTTAAAAATGTTTTGAAATGTTTTCCAAAAAGTTTCCATTCGAATCACTTTGATCCCTTGTGGAGCAATGTCCCTCCCAAATCCTGTAAGAAGCGGGTATTTTTTCTGCAAGAGCTCAGATAGAAGCGAATGAGCAGTTCCACAAGGGAAAAGCTCATCCAGTCCTTTTCCAAGCAGAGTAACTGCAAGCTGATCACCATCTTTGATGGTCAATAGTGAGAAGCAAAGTGTGTTATGGTATCAGTCTTGTTGTCATGGCATCGGCCTTGCTGTACGCCTATCAAACTGACAGCCTAAGACGGGACTCTCAGTTCAGGATGTATAGGGGTCCTGTTTTCTGATTTTTGTCTCTATTTTTTCTATTGATCAGTTGCAACTCACTGTGTTAAAACAATCCTAAGAACTTTGCTGATTATATCCAAACTAAAAATGCTATAATCAAATATAAGAGAAATTGAAGACATAACTTATTAACCATGCTGTATGTTAACACCACAAATTAAGTGGAATTTTCTCAAACAAGAGACACCAAGAGAGCAGACTGCACATAACATTGCCTGTGCAGAAAGTTTTACCACCATGGGGACCCATGATTCCCCTCACATCTGCATTTTAAAGAGCTATGATTATGTCATTGGATCTTAGTTTTACTAAATGTTTTACATAGATGTCTTCGTATAATCTGTAGTTTTGATAAATTTATAAAAATCAAAGCCAAGAAAATATGTCCAACAATATTTCTTATTCTCAGATACTATACAAGGGATAAAAAGCATTACAAAGGTAGATACAAAAAAAAAAAACAGTCCCCCAAAACTTTAGAAATCTGTGAGATTTTAAATTGATATGATTACATATCTATCAAAATTGTAAAGCCATTAGAAGTATAAATAAATGTGTAGGTTATATAGTTGTATCAGTAGTGCATGAAATAAATTATGCACTTCAGTTTGTCAATGCGTAGTATCATTTTTGATCCCATGTAAATCTACTATGAGACTTTTAAAGGAATATCAAAAATATACCCCAACCACAACAGATTTGTCATTCATGCGCTGTTGAGCATGGAGGCCTAATTTGCCCTTTTGCCATTATTTTAAATTAAGGCACTTAGCCAAAGATCAAAACATCGTCTACAATGGACATTTTGTGAGGGCAGATAGTGATAACATCTGAAAGGATATGGTAATTGTTCCTGTTGTGGACGTACAGGGAGAGATATTTGATATGTATCTTGGGAAACGGGAAATGTTCCACATATAAAACTACATCTGCAAGTGTGGAGGGAAAGACTAAAACTGCCCAGTGACCAGGCAAAAACTTTAAACGCATTTGAGAAGCAAGAACAAAGGCATGCTTTGCCTGGCTGGTAGAGGATGTTAAAGGGGATTGTCTCCTTTGCCAGGGCTGTTTGAAATCCAGCATTTCATATTACAGTCCTTAATGACAGATCCTAACAACATAAGTGAAGAAAAACAAAGAGAAATTTTGACGAAAGAGAATCAAGAAAAAGAAATATGACTGCAAATGTGCAAACTTTGTGTGCGGTTGTTGCAGGCACAGTGGTGAAGGGACTTTTCTGTCCGCCTATTAAGGTAGACCGCATAACAAATAACACCCTATCCCCCAAAGGGAAGCGAGTAAAGTTCTCAGGAAACCCCAGCAAACACTGACATGATTTTTATTATTCCAAATTTAATCCGACATTTTCTAAGTGTGTGTGGAAGGAGGACAGAATACTCCCTTTGTGTCCTGGAAAGTGTCATGCGACACAAAAAGATCTTTCTCAAAGAAAAGGCATCTTACATGACTAACACTGAGCTCTCAGCTTGAAAAGAATAAACCCCCAATGTCGCGCAGTGCGGGACGGCTGAGCAGGTCCAATACAGTGCTTTCATGCCATCTAGTGGTCATCTGAGAAGTCTTCCGGAGACCCGGGGATCTCAGGCTAGAGAGAAGAAGCCATCCTCACCACCTCCACCACCTCCACCACCACCATCACCACCCAAAAAAGAAAGAAACGTAAAGAAACACGAGGTTGAAAAAATATAAATATTTCAGGACAAAAATATCTCATCAGCTTCAATAAGCTGACTAAATTTATGATACCGTTTTTAATTTGAGTGGCATTTGTTTCCCCTGGTCCTCTCTTTCCCTTCTTCAGCCCTTTCCTCTCCTTTTCTCTTTCCTCAATTCTTTTTCAAGTTTCCCATTTACTTTCCGTTAGATTACACTTAAAAAAGAAAAGCAGGTCCATGTTTTGATTATCAGTTTCTTAAAGAATTAAAACGTCACTTGCTTTCATACCTTTGTTTGTTTGGGTATTTTGAGACTTTTCTTTAAAATAAACCATCTCCCCACCACTCAAATAAAATGTCAAGAAGCAAGACAGTACGTAGCTGAATTCCTAGGTGATAACTAAGTTCCTCAATCTTAGAAAGGTACAGTACCTAAAATGTTCTCGAATTCTCTTCTGATGTCGGCCCTCAGACATGCCGCCCGATAAGCAGTCTTTACAGTATTGAACTTTGAATTGTTTGAAAGCTAAAGTATTTTTTTTCCATTTTGGAAAGTAGTTTTAAAATGTCATAATATGCACCATATATGTCCAGGTGTGCTGTTTATACTTTGTCTAATAAATCATTTTTGAATACTGTAGCACAATTGGTTTCTTTTTCTTGTTGAGACTTATTTCTAAAGCTTAGGAATTCTTTTTTTCTCATTGATTCATATATTTTAATACTATTTTTTATTGTTTCTAAGAATTTGCCTTTTAAGGACACAAAAAAGCTGATTTCTAATTGTGTAAAACAAATCTTTGATTTCAGTCAGCAACCAGTGTTTTTATGCTATCAGGGAAAGACTTAGCCTTTTCTTTTCCTCCTCCTCCTCCTCCTCCTCCTCCTCCTCCTCCTCCTCCTCCTTCAGGAAACAGTAATTTTGAAGGCTTCATGACATAAGAACAATTCAGATTTTATAGTGGCCAGAGATCAATAAGAAATACAAACTGGAGTGGTGCTCAAATGCTGGTCCAGGTTTAAATTAAAATAAAGATATTTATTTAAAAGGATTTGATAAACTAGCAAAGTACTTGCAAATATTTCAAGTAATATTGCAGCAGAAAATAATTTTGTTGATTATTTTTTCCTCACTTTTGGCTTGCACACATGGGTGTACATACACTGGAACATTCAATGCCAATGGTTCCATCATAGAAATTAAAAGTATAAATGTAACATTGATCTGATGCATTTATAGTTGTAGTCTCTTTCAGTGTGTATATTTTCATCTTGTAACTTAGAAAGGGGCACATATTTTAAAGTAGATGTGCACCTCAAAACTAAGATTTAATTTTCAAACTATGAACCAAATATAGTATATAGTATAAATATGCATAAAGATGCCAAATCTAAATTTTTACCTTCTAAAAGACTATACAGCAAAACTTTTGTCACTTAAAATGCTATTTTCCTCTTTCATCTCCATCTTGAATGGCAACACAATCTTAATCACAAAATACTTGCTGATTATATCTGTATATTCTATATCTGTGCATGTTTATAAATTCAAGAAATGTTTGCTGATTATATCTATATATTCTACTATTTCGAGTGGTTGATGGTTTTGATTATTTTTAAATATAACTTTCTCATGGAACCTGGTCATTTAAAAACTGTTCATTTTTGACATTTTCTAATAACTGGCACAGCCGCAGTTCTCCTTTATTTCCCTATGTAAGCAGAACTCACTTGTAATATCAGTGAAAGAGAGTGAGGAAGGATCCAGGAGGGACGCGTGTGAGTGGTGTGATGTGCATGTATCCAAGTGTCACAATGGGTGCATTACTTGTACACTAAAAAGTCTCTTTCTTTATAATAACTACTGACTTAATGTAAACCTACTTCAAATCTAGCAGGTTTCTATCTTTTGTAGAGGATAATATTACAATAAAAATATGAAGTAGGATAATGAAGATTCTTAAAATAATCACTATAAAAAACGTTGACAGGTCAGAAACTTCTCTGTTGACTACAATTATAGTGCCTTTTTGTTGTTGTTGTTGTTGTTGTATTTCTCCAAGTGGATTCATATAAATAAAAAGGAAAAATGGAGTTCCAGGAGCCTTGAAATCATATCTGCATAAGATGCTACTTTCTGATAAAGATATATTCAAGAGAGCTTTACATATTCATTGATTAAAGAAAAAGCAGAATTCAGGGAGGTTCTAGTGCAGAGAAAAAAGCATATGGGCGTCACGCCCGTCGCTGTCTGGGAACAGGACTGAATTTTGATTAGAACAGGAGGCTATAATTGGAGTGATAATCTTTTACACTGTTTTTAATTGTAATCAGGGCAGATGTTTGCAGCTTTCTGATAGGAAAACAGTGATGGAAAATATGTATAGCTGATAATTTTTAAAGCGGTAAGTTTCTCAACTTGGCTCATTTTAAAAGATATATTTGATACCCAGAATTACTGAAAAGCAGAAAATTCACAAGTATTAAAAAAGCAAATGAAAATCAACCAGTTGCAAGAACCTGGAGTATATATATTTCAGAATTACTAAGCTTACGTACATAATTTTCTTTCTTCCCTCAGTATTCGTTCTGTACGAGAAGAGAAGTCAACAAAGAATCTTCTATCAGATTGAAGAAATTGATACTTTAAACAACAACTGAACTGTATTTGATAAAGGAAAGATTCAAATCTTGATAATTTAACCTTCCTTTTTCACTGATGAGATTTTTTTTAGTTCATTCTTTAGGTGCTAGAGTTAAATCCAGATGAAAACAATGTTACACAAATGTTACACTTTCTTTTTCTTTCTTTCTTTCTTTCTTTTTTTTTTTTACTTACAGTGAGTTTATATCAAGAAGATAGATATGTAGAATTTTTAACATGGATACATATTTGTGAATTTTTGAGTTTTTAATCTGGAGTTTTTAATGCAATTAATTGACTTTTGACATTCACATTATATACTGGAGGGAGGACCTTCTGTATTTTATGGAAGAATGACTTGCAATTTCATAAACACAAATCAATGGTGCCCTTGCCTCCCTTTGAGTAGGAGTGTGTTTGGTGTACAGAAATCTCTTAATGACATTGGTCTGTTGTACTTCAGCTAAAGCTGTACTTAGAGGCAGGCATTCCAGGTCATGGTTCCTTTCTCTCAGTTTTCCTCAGCTGAGGATTTTTTTTTTTAAGCCTTCACAACAAGGCTGCAGCAACACTCTATTATGTCTCTATAGTGAAACTGAGGGAGGAGAACTATACTGCACACAGAAGCATCTTCTGTATTTAACACAATATACATTCTCAAGATACAATAAGGCATTCTTGAGTAACAGTGAGATTTAAATATTAGAAGATTAATTTTCTCCAAGAATCCTAGGGGAAACTGTCTAATTTTTCTTTGTATAAACATAATAGTTTAAATTGCAGAGAGAGAGAGAGAGAGAGAGAGAGAGAGAGAGAGAGAGAGAGAGAGAGAGNGAGAGAGAGAGAGAGAGAGAGAGAGAGAGAGAGAGAGAGAGAGAGAGAGAGAGGCAGTTAAGACCCTCTACGAGTCAATGTCTATATTATGACTAAGGATGAAGAAATTTAGGAACTATCTCTCTTTTTACAATGCTAGACCTCAGATTCGAAGTAATATTCTGGATGTGTGAGAAATTGAATCATTTGAAGAGTGTTTATGAATTTTCCAAGGGAAGCTGCAATTGTCTTTGGACTGATTATGACCATTTTAATAATAGTAGCTGCTATTCAATACTACCTAATCTCACTCACTGTTTTGTTGTTACTGATATTTAGAACAAATCCACCAAATAGGAACCAAGTATACTTCAAAGGTAAAGAACGTGAGACTGATGGAACTTGGAAAACTTGCCAATGTCACGCTGGTTACTAGGCTATCAAACGGCAAAATAAATGTTGATCTGCGTCTTCCTGCATCATTCACACATCTCTTCTCCATGTCTTGGTGATTATTTATTAATAATTATCAAGATTTTGCCTACTATTGTACGCAAAATTTACTCTGTGCTCTCTACCTGTATATTTGATTCCTGAGCCTGTGATTTTTTTTCTCAATATTTCTTTTGTTAAAGTGCGTGTTAAAATATTACTAATGATACGCTTACAGCATTTAACCAGGTATGTAAAGAAAACACAAGTTTTGGTTAAAATAACATTGACTATTCTAACAAACCAGATCAAATATAATACTTAAAGGACTCAAATGGATGTTTCTGGACATTTTTGTTTTTGCCCTATTCCGTATGATTCTTCCGTTTTATGACTGCCAGACCCTCCTCTGGTCTCCTTGCTCACATCAGACGTCCTTGCTTACCTGAATGTTCTTGGACTACCTCTTTCTTCTTGCTACCTCGACAAGGGGATACAAGGCCTGGCAGAGCTTGTTTGCTTCTGCCTTGACTGGACTCAGACTTTCTTCAAGGTCTAGTACAATACTCACACTGGCCTCTCAGTCTGGCTTTGTCAGCCTCGCTGGACTGTCTTAGCACTATACAGCATGAATTCCTACACACCAGAGTTTACAAACAGCTACATTTCATTTCAAACACATGCTTCTTTCTTCAGTCACACCCGAAAGCTGTGGAAACTTTTCTTTTTATTTCTAAAATATGGATTTATTAACATCTTCCATATCTATTAATATTTATATGAAGTCCTTCCAGGGTATCTCCTAAGCATAGATCCTCTGTTCAAGAGCCAGGAATATGCCAGGGGGTTGACAACTCATCAAATTTATTTTCCTTCCAGTGTTAGAATGGTAACCGAAAACACTCCACTGTTACCGATCACCATGGCATTGCACTAAACTTTCACAAAATGCTGTTTGCTTAATCTTTTCTGGATTGGTCCAGAGCCTAGAAAGCTTCTCTCTTATTATAATTTTATATCTATGTGAGCATTCTATTATATAGCTCAAATGCTGAAGTGTGGAATATTCTGTCCACCGTGAAGACTAACATTTTCTAGGCAAGATCTCACACTCCACATGCTAGGGATTTACAGTTAAAAAAATTTAATTAAAAAAAATATGTATATACACCTTTTATGTAGAATTGTAGGTTAATTTTTTTTTAATGAAACAAAACAAAATGCTGCATTGTGTTTCTTGCATTCTAAATTCATCTGGATCTGACCGGTGGCTTCTCTTCAGACAAGGCATCTTTTATTCCATTTGGGCCAGTATCCAAGTCCTTGCCATGTCTCAGGAAGACCCCCCAACCCACTGCAAGCATTCATTTTCTGCCTTCTATCGGTAAGCACTGACGTGCTACTGACTTGATCTCAGCCATACATTTTAAGCCATTAACAGGAAAGTTGAGTCATTCACCTGAGTTCTGGGTGTTAGTCACTGTGTGATGAGATACTCTGAAGCAAGTTACTTTTAGATATCTCAAAGCGTTTTTCAAGGCAGTAAGAGTATTCCGTTATAAATTGCAAGCACGTATATGCACATAATGTAATTATACAGAGTGGTGACAGCATATGTTGTTATATAAAATATCTTCCATATCACATTTTTTCAAAAGATTCGATACATAGATAGATAATACATATCTTTTTTAGTGAGATACACAAGGTGTTCTATCTGTATAAGAAACAAACAGTTTCCATGTAGAAGGTTTTGCCTAGTTGAGATGATTGGCTTTTAAAGCATGTCTCAGGGCTTGTCTTCTCTTGTTAGCTTTTTGTCTTGTGATATTCTGATGTGAGAGATGGCCAGCTCTGGAGAGAATGCTGATGGGGCATGTCATCAGACACTGGGCCTAACAACTAGAAAGCTGAATAAGGGTGAAAAGGAACAAAACGATCTTACTGTGTCCAAGCGGTGCCACAACCATGGAGATTCTGAGCCTGTTTTGAACAAAGTTCTGACCTGCATCAAGACATATTTCTTCACTAAAGAGAAGCCAATCATGATCTTTTCTTGAGAATGAACTGGGGGGTTGAGGCATGGAAGTACAAGCCTTTAACCCTGGTGCTGAAGTGGTAGAGGCAGATATGAGTCCCTGACCAGTCAGGTCTACATAATGAGTTGCAGAACAGTAAGGACTACATAGTGAGATCATGTCTCAACCAACCAACCAACCAATCAAAGAAATATTGAGCTGGACCTTGAAAGAAGGCTCAGTCTGTCAAATGTTAGTCTTGTAAATTTGAAGAAAACAGATTTATGGAGCAAGGCTCATAGTTAAGAGCATTTACTTCTCTTGTAGAGGACATGCGGTCAACTTGAAACACCTTCACAAGGTATTTTACATCTGGGTAACTTAAGTTCAGGGGAATTATGGTGAATTCCCTTTCTATCTTCTGTGGCCACTAAACACATAGATAGGGCACATACAAAACATACAGACAATCACTCAATAACATACAATAAGCATAAATATTCTTATAAAAGGTGGGTACAGAAGAGTTTGGAGTGCAGTCCCATCCCTAGAGAGTCAGAAACAGAAGAATCCCTGGGGCTTACTAAACAGTAAACCTAGCCAATCGTGAGCTATATACTTAGCAGGAGGCTTTGTCTCAAGAAACAAGATAGAGAAAGATCGAGGAAGACAAATATGTCTAACATTGAGCCCCCTTCACACACCACACACACACACAC
>NC_034600.1:16291530-16315634 GCF_900095145.1 Mus pahari
TATATATATATATATATATATATATATATATATATATATATATATATATATATATATCTTCTTGCGGTTGTGTGTCAGATTTACCTCTGGAAATGTGAGAAAAGACAGAAAGTTTCAGTAAGGGTACAGCTCTCACAAGCCCATCTGCCACCATCTAGAGGAGCTTTTATCAAGACATAATAGAATGCTAGAGAACTAATTATAGTATCATTTTTCAAACATGACACTTTGTAGAGTTCATATTAATTTATTCCTTCAATAAGTGTTTTATGAATGCAAACTTGATGAAAGTCACTGAACTATGTGTTAAAGATGAGAGAAGGAAAGTGTGAAATCAAAGCCCTGCCCACCAGTGTCTTCCCGTCCAATTAGAGAAAACTCATAATGCAAAAATTTTATCTGAGCAACACAAGGGGTGTGATTGAGTGAATGGTGTGGGCCTTAGGATTCCAAGGCAGAAGAGCTCACGAATATACTAAAAAGAGGTGAGATTTCAGTCAGCCTCTGAGAAGTGAGGAGAATAGAGTCCTAAATAAGCTTGGGATCAGAAATGTGCTTTTGTTTCAAAGTGGGATACCCAAACCTCTAAAGAACATCTATTCTGGCAGGAAATGCATTAAGAAGGCAGGAGACAGTGTCACTGGTGGAGACGCTTGCAGGGGTAAGTCTCATGGGATGAGTTCTAAGCTGAAACATAGAGGCTTTGTATGTCTAGGAAAATATCCGAACGCTAATGTCTCAATATAATACACCTTGGTTATGAGGGTAATAGGACATATGTTACAAGACTATTTGGAAGAGTAGGTGAGGAGACTATTTTTGCTTTTTCTTTCTTTTTTTTTCTTTTCCTTAATTTTTTATATTTTATTTTATTACTTTTGTGCTCAGCACAGTCCCTGGTACAGTTATGTCACCCTATAAATGTCAGGAGCTAGCAGCAGCAGAATCCTGGAAGATGCATTTCAGTGCTGAAACAGGAAGTCTGAACTTGACTGTGAACTGAAGTGAGCATCATCAGGTTGTGTTTGTTAGTGGTTCTAAAATATATAAAGGTTTTTCATGGCTAGCCTAATGGGTGTTAACATTCACTTGGAGAATGAGATGGAGAAAATGAAGGAGGATAGCTGGGAGGTGATTTGCATATGGGTAAGGTGTGAAGAACTGGATGTCTTCATGGAAACATTTTAGAAAGGAAAATCTTGGGAAATCATTATCAATTTGCTGTAACATACTGAATCATAGCCCTGATGGACATAAGCATCTTTGTTTACCTGATAAAGATTATAGAACTTCTCAAAGTTAGAGATGTTCAGCTGCAAAACTGAATGTACTTTCAAGGGATCCTTCAAAGCCTTGTCTTGCAAAGGCAGAGGACAGACCCAATAATGAAACCAGAATAAGGCAAAGAAACTGAGTTGATCATTTTATATTTACAATATTGAATGGTTTTGTTTATAATTTGTAAAATTTGCAATTTTAATTTGCCCCACAGAGTACTGTAATACCTTTGTATCTCGACTTTCAGGAATCATCTGTCCTTTGATTTGTTTCCTTTAACCAGTGTTCCCATGTCCCCTTCTGCATGACTGCCAAGTGCAGGACATCCTACTCCATTCTATATTGTTGGACCACAATCTTCTATCCTGTCTGGAAACTTGATGTGTAAACCTCCTATAGTAAATCCAAAGATCACTTAATAAAAAATGTTTATGAATTTTTTCCACTTTCATAATTTAAATCAGTTTGGGAATTTTGTCTTTGTTCCTTTTATACTTACATCTAAAGCCAGGGAAGGTACATAGGGATTACATCATCAACCTCACCTTCATCCTCCATTGATAGACCCTTCTGCCCAGCTATTTCTACATCATTGTATAATCAAGTTGCTAAACAAGAGCCCAAGGTCACCAAATTAAAGTATCCACCTTTTCCATAGGAATCACTGAGAAGCCAGAGGCAGAGATTTTATATTCTCCTGCTATCAGCCTTGGCATTCCCTGTAGTTGCTCCAAGTATCCCCCCAGTGGGTCCTTTATCATGTCCTATATGTTTACACAAACTGCTTTAAACTTAATTCTGTGACAGACACCAACCATATGGTGGTTGTATCTAGTTTAAAATTGTATATGTATAACAGAGGATATGAAGCTAAATTTCTGCTAGTATTAAAATCATTTTCCCTGCATCTGGTTAGTCCTGAAAGGAACCTCAAATAACTACTTACCAAGTTTTCACTAGCAGTTCTGAAAAGCAAAGGTGGAATAGTGTCATTCATTTTTGAAATTCTTAATTACGTGGATGTGCCTTTTAAGTTGTAGCAATTCTCACTGTGAATTTAATTCCTCTAAAGATAGACGTAAGCATTAGAAAATGGCACTGCCATATCTTAGAGTCCCAGAAAATGCTGTCCTCATCAGAAGGACAATGTGATTACTCTGAGACTTGATACAGATTTAGGTTTTACCCTAACAACTTGTCTAAGATTTGGATTGACAGTATCAACAGTTTTTTCAACTTCTATAGAGATTTTAATTGGAGGTTTTTTTTTTTTTTAATGTTTTTCCTTCGTGGATACAGCTTTATTTCACTAATGATTGGTGCATGGTATGCTCCTTTGAGTTCAAAGGTAACACAGAACTTGATCCAGATACAATTTAACTGAACTAAATAGTTTAAGTTTAAAAGTAACAATTGGATTTAGGATAAACCAAGGCTAATGTTAGGCATCTTGGACTATTTGTGTCTCATTGGCCTTGGAGCAAACCCCATGCATAGCTGGTAGGGACCAACAGACCCTGGCTGGTAGGGACCAACAGACCCTGGCTGAGGGACCAACAGACCATGGCTGGTAGGGACCAACAGACCCTGGCTGGTAGGGACCAACAGACCCTGGCTGAGGGACCAACAGACCATGGCTGGTAGGGACCAACAGACCATGGCTGGTAGGGACCAACAGACCCTGGCTGACCCTGAGTCTGAGGACTGTGCTCTCTGAATGCTGTATTCCTCACTCAGCACCACTGGTATCATTTTATTCTATAAAATTAGAATTGAAGTATCTTCCTAATTTTGAAGGTAATTGTAAGGGCCAAATGAAATAAAGAGTAAAAACTATATCTAGTGAACACAGAATTACTATTTTAATATTAAGGAATTGGTATCTTTTAATGGTTAGTGTTCTGAGGTAGAATATTTTTTATGATGGATCACCTCTTTTTCATTCACTAACTCTTCCCCTCCATGTCTATTTTTCCCTTAGATTTTTCACTCATGTTCTCTGTCATCTTTTCTGGATAAAGCTTTGGAACTATTTCTTTTTCAGAACTGGTTAAAATTAAACATAATTCAATATCAAATAGCAAGAAGCCTTAAAGATTACGTATAAAGTTCTAAAGAAACCCCTTTAGGCATGTGGACTCCACCCAGGGACTTGTGTTTTATAAATGGGGTTGATAGAAGTCTGTGAGTAGAAGTATGTGAATTAACATTTAACATTTACACAAACTAAGCAAACATGGTGGTGTTAAAGGGAGCCTCTGCCTGCTTCCCCTTCCCCTTCCCATGCTTACAAAGGAGGCTTTGCTCTACTAAAATCTTAATGTCACAATAGCAGCCATGCAAACTTTTTGCATCTTCTAACTCCCAGGAGGCTGAGGAGCTAGGGAGTTGGGAAGACAGTTAGAATGGGACTCTTCCTTGAGGTAGAGACTAGGTGTGCACGTGGTAAGTGCCACTGTACCTGGTTTCCTTTCCTGGTAGTTTTGGGGTTGCCCAGGTTTGGTTTAGTCATCATGTGAGCTAGTTACAATGCTAATTAGTTTTTCTGGACTGCTGTGCTTTCCTACACTAGGGTTCTTTGTTTGATCTCCTACATCTGAAGCTTAGTCATCTGCTCACCAGCAAGAGAGACAGCATGCATAATTGAAAGAGCAGAACGTAACTTCATGTGAATTAATGAAGATATCTGTTGCAAACCAACAGACTAATGAAGGATAACAATGAGCAGTTTTGATCAGCAGTTATTTTTATATTGAAGTTGGTTATGAGCAAGAATGGCTAGAGCAAGCCATCTTCCAGGTTTCTCCAAAGGATTGCAGAGACATTTATTCCATTATTTCTCTTACAAACTACTGTAAAAGATAGTTAAATTGATGTGCTTATTTCAAGAGAAAAAATAATTTTATAGTTTGTTGGGACCATTTTTTTTTTGCAGAGAAACAGTCTTCATGCATGAGTTCCATCTGTGTATGAGGAGGAAAAGGCTTCTTGGACCATTACCTTCTATTGCAGAACAACAGAGTAATTAACTGGGCAAATACACATAGAGTTAGTGGATCTACATGCACAGTAACTGGGCAATAGAAACTTGCACACTCTTTTCCTGAGAATGATGTGCCACTAGTTGGATACACTTGTGGGCTGTGTTAGTTAGTGGTTTTCATGTCAGCTTTACCCATTCCAGATGATTTTGTTAACCTTCATAAACTTACCTGTTGTCTATCACAAAAGATTTAGAAATTGTCAATTTGGGTCTTTGTGTCTACTTTTAAAGTAACAGATTTCCTCCTTATCCCTGTGAATTAGCAGTTTTATAAATGATATAATAATCGCACTAAAATGGTTTAAATCAACATAAGGATTGTGTCTTTTTAAAAAGGTAAGTTCTAAAGGTCTTATTTATTAAAGTGTTATCTATGCCTTCTAATCATTGTATAATACTAATATGATAACTTACATTTGCATTTAAATATAATAAATGGAATAAAACAGATATTACTTGCTTTCAATAAAGTGATGAATGTTAAGTCATTGTCCTCTTGTAACAGTTCATTATAAAATACAGAAAATAAGTTTATAACTGTTTATTTGAACATCAAAGAAGAAATATATTTAAAGGGGGAAGTATTTGTTCTAATTACTATTTTATGTTAACTATTCTAGTGGCTAATAAGAACTTAGGCTATAATTTAGACAGAACTCAATTTCCCACTATTTTCACTTCTCAGAAGGATAAAATGATAATGGTGATGGTGATGATGATGACGAAGGAGGAGGAGGAGAGGGAGAAGGAGGAAGGAAATTTGGCTCTGATTATATTTTAATCCAGATAACAGGACTCAATCTTTTAGTTCAGACTTTCTGGTAAGGCACAGATTGTCACAATGTATAGCTTTCTTTCCTTTGATAAGGTCGGTTTGCCAAAAAAGAACAAAGTACATATGAGTTATACATTACTCAAACTCTTGTATACTTACATCTATTTTTCTTACAGGTCTCCCTATTCAGAAAGGTACAGACATGGCACCGTGATAAAAAGGGTCATTTAAAAGGCTTCACAGAGGCTCTGTACTGTGAAGGATTGAATTCTCACTTGAATGCCTACATTTTCACATCTTTTTTTTTTTTTTTTTTTTTTTTTTTTTTTTTTTTTTTTTTTTTTAAGTCACTGACCAGGAATATATAATATTAAAAGGCATTTGTCCTGGAGGAAGAACATAGCTCACTGAGAGGTATGAGGTGATTATTAAAGAAGTTATATAACTTTTCTTTACACATTGGAGGGTTGCTTTTGACAAGAGCCTCAAGTTCAGTTAAAGAGGAACATGAAGGTGTATGACTTGCAAAGGGTAGATAATTTAAATAATGTATGAAATCATTAGCCCAAAAGTCATCCACTGAGCAATTTTTCATAATCATTTTGAATGTGTACTTTTATCAGCACCAGTAGTGACACCA
The DNA here is from genome assembly GCF_900095145.1 of Mus pahari. Lineage (NCBI taxonomy): Eukaryota > Metazoa > Chordata > Mammalia > Rodentia > Muridae > Mus > Mus pahari. Next base: position 16,297,267 of record NC_034600.1, read on the forward strand.
GTTTGCTTCATCTATCTATCTGACTCCTGTGACATTTGTTCACAATTATTTGAAATATGTTCATGGCTAATTTGTAAAACCTTTCAACTTCTTAGCACTTTTGTCTTCCCTAAACACATTTCAAAGAAGAAGTCAGAAGTCTTTTAAATAAACACAGTAAAACATTTAACCTTATTTACTAAATTCTCTATGGAGTTAATGTTAATTCAGTTGAATGCATCAAATATTTCTTGATCTCCTACTGTAAGTAAGGGATTATACCAGGATTATGAAAAGGCATAAAAAAATAAAACATCTTTATCTTTAAATTTTCTACCATCTTGGAAAAAGCATATGAATTTCAGCAATAAGAAAAGGCAGAAAATGATGAGTTAGATCAGGAAGTTATAAACTTTTTGTCAAACTCTATGAGTGAGATTTGTTTGACATGGCTTAAGGAAGACCATAGAGAATAACATGATTAAATATAGCTTTTAAAGGATTTGTTTATTCTTTGGGGATAGCAGTGAAAGACAGGCAGGAATAATATGATAGAAATGATTCATCCTAGACAGAAAGATGGCAAGAGATAAAAATCAAGGCAGGAAAATAGAGGCTTTTGTCTGTGCTAGAGGGTTGCTGGGCTGGGCTGGGCTAGGTGTAACCTAGCACGCTTGAGAAAGATGTGGAAATCGAAGTGTGGACCTAAGCCAACACTTGATGGGTTCGCTAGCACTTTGGTTGTGATTCTACAGGCCACAGGCAATTTTTGAGCCAGAGGGTATCTATCAGGATTATGATTTGTATGACTTATAAAATATTGCTCCTTTCCTCTCATGCATAATTTATCTGTTTTTTTCCTTTACTACTAAAGGTTTTTCTTGAACTTTAATTCTATTTTTCTCTCCTGTCAGAACTACAGAAGAATATAGAAATCACCAAAAATACATTGTATACACAATTATTCATGTCCATCTGGGAACCAGACTATATTGTTAAGAAACTCCATAGTAGCTATAATGATTCTGTGAATCTAAGTCTAGTGAAAATTGCATAATGTTATGTTATAAAACTACTTAGAATTACTTCTGAGCTGTATGGGAATCCAGAAGAAATTTGCTTTCACTTGAAAGCAGAAGGATGTCTTGTTCATATTCCACAGCAAAAATAATGGAAAGATTATTTCTTGGGTCTTTGAAAGCCTACCTAAAATAAGAGTCATTTATTTATAAACTTTTTTTTGGGGGGGTGGAATGCTATAAGGACAAAATTACTTGGTTCAGTTCATAAAGAATGAGGTTCTCAAATAAAGCATTCTGTAGGTTTCACTGACCAACTCAAATTTATTTCCTCTCTAACATACTCACAGCTAATCAATAGGCACCTGCATTTTACAAACTTAAGCAGTAATTAATGACAGCAAAGATAAATGTGGTCCTTTGTAGATCTTACATTACTATTGCTACTGTTATTAAAGATGAGACAAAAGCAAGTGTATTTTTTAATGACACTTTTGAAAACGAGGGTAAAGAACCAATATCAACTGTGAATTTCATCTCAAAGTGGGTTTTAGATAAAACAGATTATTGTACATAACATCAATACAATTAGAAAATGAGCCCAAGTTAATCTGATGGAGAAACAGGTCAGTTGTGTGTAGTGTACACAGGTGAATGCCAGGTCTTAATTTGTTCTATTTATTTAATAGCATATAAATTTTATGCACTAAATTGCCAATTAGCCGTTATGACAGTTATAACACACAATATGACATGAAATAATTGAATCATTTCCATGGTCAAACTTAAAGTAGTCAGATGTAATGGAGAAGAGGGAGGACAACGGTATGATAAATTTATATTTCTGTCTTTCATTCGTATGTAAAAGTGGAGAAGCTTCCATATTTGAGTATATATGGCACTAGTCATTGTCATTTTAAGACAAGGAAATCATTTCAGTTTACTTAAACATAAGAGTAATATCATTAGTTTAGAAGCTGCTCCTTGATTTGGGACTGTTGACATCATCTCACAAAAATTTATATCCTATTGTATTGAAATTGAAATCTAGTAAAGAGAATAGTTGAGACTCTTGTGAGTGCAATATAATGACAGATAATGTAGAAGCAAAAAAGTTAGATAACTCATGTGTCAAATGTCATAGTCTTCTTCATTCTGGTGTTCAGCAGAAACTAAACTAAGCATTCTTAAATCTACTTAAATTCTACATTAATTCTGCTTCATAAGGAATATAGTTCTACTAATTGTTTATGTTTATTTAAATCTCCAAATCATGTGGTTGGGCTGGGAATACCTAGCATTTAGTCATTTTTGTTAAAAACTTTGTGACTTCAAAACTTTCTTGTTATTCATAAATTCACAGAGTTTAATCCATGTTCTTACCTATTCTCTTCCTAGATGATGGTTGATGCAACTCATTGCTGTCCCAGTGTCTTCTGTAGTGTGGGATGTCCTCTATTTCCTAATGTTTTGTTTTTGCCTCCGACTGCTTCCTGTCTTTGTTTTTTTCATTTTCTATCTATTTCCATATTTGTCTTTCTCTTTGAGTAGGTTGTTGTCTTATTGGAGTATTGGAGTACTGCCACAGAAATCCTTATTTTCTGGTATGGTGTGTGTGTGTGTGTGTGTGTGTGTGTGTGTGTGTGTGTGTGTGTGTTTGGGATTGGATTCACTGGGTAGTATGGCAAAACTGGAGTTACAGTTAGCATTTTTAGTGGATTCTTGACTTACAGCATGTTTCCCTTCAAGTTACTTAGATATTCACTGCTTCACTCTGGATCTAGAAAAATAAATGATTGGGTATGGAATTCCGTGATAAAACTTCATATTTTACCTTCAGATTTAGGAAACTCACTTCTAGTTCATTTAGACTAGCTCTAAAACATATGGTCTAGAATATGCAAATATGATGACAACAATTACTGACTAAGTAACTATTTTGAACAATGTTCCCTGTCAGAAATATATGAAATATAAATCATGAGGCTGCTGCCATTTATGTAGGCATTACAGTTTATATAAGTAAAAAGAAATTATATAAAGGCATAAGAATTCTTAAAGTGTCACAATAAACCGTTATTTTTTATGCTAATTTAAAATAATTTTTAAAATGAAGATATTGTTTGCAAGACATTTTTATCAGTAGTTAATTTTGAATGAATATTAAGGCATGTTGCAAGAGTCTGCAAGTACAATGGTATGAGTTTGTAGGTCTGCAGAATATCTGAGTATCCACAAGAAACTGCCTTGGGAAAACCCGAGTCCATAAGAAACAAGGTCAATAAGGAAAATATGCATCCTGTAGCTGTACGTTATCTGAGTTCTTCTTGCCTAGAGAGCAAATAGAGAACGTCTTGGGAAGAGTTTAGCTCCTAACCACAGGGCAGCTGCAAATTCCTGGCTCAGGAATGGGCAGGGACAACCTTCTTGCTCTGCATGTTGTAATCTGAGAAGCAATACCAGGGGGTACACTTTGGGTCCCTAACTTGGAAACAAGATGAAGAAAGACAACAAGTGGGTATGAAAGGGTGTGTGTGACTAAATGAAAGAGCCTTCTTACAGTGTTACCTGGGGAAGGGAGTGGGGGAGCATGCAGGAAGCAGCACAGTGGCTTAACTGAGAACCCCTCTCCCTGAATTGGTTTCACAATTGGTATCCTAGATCACTGTCCTCGATTTAATCTCTTTGACCACAGAAAACATCGAATACTAAACATAGGGATTCTACATTGACTTATAACTTTCATTTTAGGATTTTTATTGTGCACTGAAAGATGAAACACATGGTAGAGGAGAGAACATTTTAGTCCATGTAACATCTCTACATTCTAGCATCCTGACTGAATTCAATTTAATGAGATAATTAGTAGAATAATTTGTCCTAGTCTTGATTATATACAAATTTCCATTCACACAGTCCATGGAAACTGCAAACTTCCCTCTTTGCTCAGAAACGTGTCAAATTTCCTGTGATCCTGGAAAAAACCCGTACACAGTACTTGAACCAGAAAGCTTGCAGCCTTTTAGAAGTGACAGGTTTTACTTGCTAAGGCAATCCCTCAAGAACTAGAAGGTTCTAAAACATGCCCGTCAGCAAAGTGACAATGGTTTGGAGAGTTTGGGAGTGCTATTAGGAAATGAAAGAATTTGGTTTCATAAATAGTGGCAGCATCACAGAGGTGGGGTCTGTCAGGGGCAGCTGTGACATTACAAGATTGGGTGAACACAAGACCTTGCTGTCTCATACAATGGACATAGCACTCTATCAGCAGTTAGAAGTTCTTATGAGGACTGAATAAGAGATATTTCTACATCCCTAGGGTTGATTAGTCCTCCATTCTCTTTTCTTCTTTTTTTAGGAAAAAAAAAAAATTGAAGTTGTAAGTTCCAACATAGCAATATGGCCCAGTGGGTAAGGACACTTGCTGCCATGGCTAACAACCTGAGTTTCATTCTCCAATTCCATAATGCAGAAAGAGAAGTTTCTTCCTGATGCTGTCCCCTATACATGTTCAATTGCATGTGTGTAAAAATATGTACATGTATGTGTGTACTAATAATAAGTACACAAAGATATAAATGTAAAATTAGATGAGTTCGCATACTTTAGGAGTTAGAGGATTAATGTCATAAGGGGTTTGAATAGTTGGTTGCTTACCCAGAATCTAGCAACTGTACAGTAGGCAAAGGCCTATGTTTTAAAATATTTAATAAGATGGATATTTCTACAATGATGTTTCAGATGAAAAGAACAAAACTCAAAAAAGATGCCATCTATCCGGCTTTAAGCATACATAAATGATGGAATCATGATCCAGTCTTCAGTTTCAAGTTGAAATGTTCATGTAAGAATACAGTTTCTTATTAGCTATACTCCTCTCCAAAGTATGGTTTTAGGAGAAAGAATCAAAAGACAAGCCATTCATCCATCCATCCATCCATCCATCCATCCATCCACTCAACAGCTCTAAGAACCCATTAAGATAAGTGGAGTGCTTATCTGAAGGCTGGAGAAACAGTAGCCAGGAGAACTAGCCCTTACTGGTGTCTCATTTAAATGTAGTTGGTATAATTTTACATTTTAAAATATTGTAGGGAAGGGTAGAAAGTCAAAGAAAAGCAGTGGGGTGGGGTGGGGTGTCAGAGGGTGGTATGGGTACGTTTTTACAAGTGACCAGTAAATACACTTGTGACAAAGTGACATTTAAGTAAAACTGCAAAGTCACCCATGGAAGGAAGATAATACAATAGCAACTACACAGGACCTAGGCAAGAACTAATGTGGTTGAGGACTGGGCAGGATAGGGAAGGAGGAAAGGGAGAGAAGTGTGCACACAAGGCTGAAGGAGGCAACCCAAGCCTGCAGCCAAGGCCTGAGAGAAAATCCAGGCACTAAGACCTCTGACTTGAACAGAAGGCCTCAGATCTTTACAAAAGTAGTTTCTAATATTTTTAGCCAGTTTTAACTCTGGTTAACTAGGTACAAAGTCATTGATGTGTTTTTATAATTACTTTGTTGGTACTGGCAATAAGGCATATTCTGTTAAAGAACCAAGAAGAATCACTGTGCAATGATTTCTTTTTATGTCTCCATATAAAATAAAATTAATGGTCCCTCTAGCTTAGTGTTTGTTTGAGGGGGTCATTATCTTAGAGAGAAGAGAATTCTCCTTTTTGATGACTAAGCAAACTGATTAAGGATAAATAACAGGTAAGCTGAAATATGATATTTAAATGGAATAAAACCAAGCAGGCATGGCTTGGCTTCCTTATCTTAACTTGAAAAATCTGTAGAGTTTAAAAAGAAAACCTTATTTTGTTCTTATTTGGTGACAAGGGGTGACCCTCAAGTTCTTTTCTACCTGGATATACCATGCTTTATGGGGCAGAGCAAATCTTCCAGTGGGGTGAAAAAGATTTAAATAATATTCCATTCTGGTAGTATAATGTTAATTAGGAAAATGACAAATAGAAAAGTTAATTTCAATTTTACATGACCTGCTGTGTGTCTTAGCTTCTAGTTCATCCAGAGTCTGTCTTCTGCTTCTCTAGCAGAGCAGGTACTCCACTTGGGGATGCCAACTGAATCGAAATTAAATGAACTGCTCAACCACAAGTGCCTGAGGAATTGCAGAGGTAACTTTCATTAACCTTGATCTTATAGTAGAAAGCCCTTGAATGTCAATGGGGGACTAGATTCCATTGAGCTTATATTCTTTAATATTCTATGATTAATCAAAAATGGCAATAAAACATTTATCATCAGAGAGTTATACAGAAGTATCTCCAAAATTTGAATGGGATAAACAAATAGAGTCATTAAAATGAGTCAAAGGTCATTGTTACTAGCATCTTTGAAATTAACTGGTTTTTAAAAAGGAAATTTCAACACAGCAATGTTTCTGATATCTCTGATCAGAAATTATCAGCTTTAAGGTATTTTATTTTCTAAGTTTTTGACAATTATTTACATGTATACAACAAAATGTGACTATCTCTCCCACAGTTTTGCCTCAATTCCCTCATACCCCTATTCACCATGTTCCCTTCAATGTTTTTTTTGTTTGTTTGTTTTGGGTTTTTTTTAACAACCCACCAAAATCAGTGCTATCCATATATATGTGGCATCATCTGCTACCTACTAGTTGCCATTTTCTTTATAGAAATCATGTGTGGTAATTCAGAATCACCTGCCTCTAACCTTAGTATAGCATCTAACTCCTACTTCTCTTTCACCATTATTATGTGTCTGAAAGTAGTTGTGGAATTCTGTACTGCACTTTACGCTCTTTGTTCTGTGCCCACTGTGGTACTAGGAAGGTGAGTATTAAATATACTAAGAGGAATTTCAGAATGTCCTCATCTTTCACACACTCACCCCTGCCTTATGCATTCTTCAATAACAAGACCTCAGTGACCAGATTGCTATGGAAGCCCAGCATGAACTTCAGAATCTCGTATAGTAATCTCTGTCCCTTGCTGGCTACAGAGCAACTTTATACTAGATAGGGATTAAGAAAAGATCTTATATCAAAATGCATCCAAGTTGCAGGGGAATAAGAAATGTAAGTGTGAAGCTCCCACTCTGAGGGATGAGTACCTGAGAGAGAACTGGACAGGAGTGGGCAAAGAAAGAAGCTTCCCAGAGTTGGCCAAGGATAGCCTTCATCTCCACACCAGACAGATTTAGTATATAAAAAGTGATTTGATTTTAAAAGATCAGACAGTCATTTTATTGGCAATGATCTTGCCCACTTTGGAGAGAAGAAAATAAATGAGAAACAAGTTAGATGTTCAGATGTCAGAGTAGGCAAAATTATTCCATCGACCTTTATTGCTTCTTCAGTGTTGACAGAGAGTTTTATAGATGATTTATAGATGGGGACTCTAAAAGTGACTGTGTGCATATCCGTGTGCACACAGATACTCGTGTGAGTAAGATGGAGGAGGAAGAGGGGAGGCAGAGAGTTTCTTGCCCTGTGGCAAGCAGGTCTTGGGTGAAGAAGCCTGGCCTTTAGTTTCCCTGAAGTGCTCCCAGAGATTAGGATCTTTGTTCAGAAAACAATAATTGTTTTAGATCATGATGCCTTATGTTTTTTAAATGGCTCTTTGGTGTGTGTTATGTACTGGTACTGAAAAGTTTCTCTTACTCAGATAGATTCTGAAATACCATGTTTACTTTGTGCACAACATAAGCTGACACAGGCAGATTGTGGGCTATTTGTCATCAAGATTTTGTAGTACCCATGGGAAATATTTTCAGGACAAAATTTGAAAGAGCAAAGGAAAACGTTCCTGGTAATCTGTGGAAAGAAGGAACTGAACCCAACTACCTAACCCAGTAAGAAGCAAAAATGGCCATATAGCAGTTTGTTCTTCCAGGACTGACAACTGAGTCATCTTGATAATTATTTCAAGTTACAATCACCTTGGTATCAATAATTATTTTTTAAAAATCCACAAACATATTGATATTAGCAATTACTTTAAATTTTGCTCTATCAGTGCTGACTTATTCAAAATAATATATAATTCAAAGTCACTGTTAGTGTTAACTAATTAGATGTTATGTATTCTTTCACAAAATATATAACAACTTGGAGGAAATTAATGGTTTGATGTTTGTTGATTTAAGTATTTTCTATAATCAATCCTAGTTTCCCTTTGGGCCTGAAAGGATGCAAGAAATATACTCTGGTGGCCTTGAGTGGGTGACAAGCTTCTGTAAAACATCATATCTGTCAAACTTACAGTTTCTTCTTGGACAAGTTGAGTGCTTCCTGGATACAGAGCGGGTATCCATACTGGAAACAAACTGTCCAGAATTGCAGTATCCCTTGGTTGTTAGTCACCAAGGAAACTCTGGGCAAAGAATCTAAATATTTAGTGCTTTTATTTAGGTATCTGTAAAGTGTAGATGAAAACAACAGTACATAATTCATGGGTTGTTTTGAAAATTAAGTTATCAGCTATATTATGATTAAGAAGGCAATAGCATATATAGTTCTCCATGCTCGTATTTCTTTTTTTTTCAACTTTTTATTAGATATTTTCTTCATTTACATTTCAAATGCTATCCCAAAAGTCCCCTATACCCTCCCCACACCCTGCTCCCCTACCTACCCACTCCCACTTCTTGGCCCTGGTGTTCCCCTGTACTGGGGCATACAAAGTTTGCAAGACCAACTCTCTTCCCAATGTTGGCAGACTAGGCCATCTTCTGCTACATATGCAGCTAGAGACATGAGCTCTGGAGGTACTGGTTAGTTCATATTGTTGCTTATATTTCTAACCACTACATGTTGTTAGTAGACACTGGTGTTAGAGGAAACTGTAATTCCTATAGATTACTGGACTCATTTTCTCTCATGGAAATAGCAGTGCACAAAATTCAAATTCCTATGCTCTGGCTTTCTTCTGCTCTGTTTGTTTCTAAACCCATACACACAGGGAGGTGGGTTTCTTGGCATTTATCTAACTAAAGTTGAATTAAACAGCTCTGATGTCACCACGAATCACCTCTTCCATTAACACTAGACTCTCCATTTAAGCAGTTCTACACAACTAGATATCTTACCTATTCTAAAGTAAAAAGAAAAACAAAGGTGAATTACTTCACACCCAAATGTCTGCATTCCCTCATCTGTCTGTCTGTCTGTCTGCAATTGGCCTGTGTCCATGGAGAGCAGACCTCCTTCAGTCTGAGGGACATTCCTTAAAATGCAGCAACAAATATAAAAGCCAAGAAACATGCTGTTCTATCATAAAAGAATGACAATCTTCCTTTACACTTGCTTTCCTACGGAGCTGACTTTACCTTCTGCAGTCCAGGTGGCAGCTTAGGCTGCAGAACACAGACACTAACCCTATTCTCACACGGAGCTCAAACTCAGCCATAACTTAGCACATTCAGTTCAGTAGTAAAACCATCCTATAATTTCTTGTGTCCAGTAAAAAAGCAATCTTAAGCAAAACTTCTTTAAAACATCAACATTCAGGCATGATATAAATAGAGGTGTGGGGAATTAATTCATGGAAATATCAACACATCTAATAACTGACAATATTCTTAGTGAAAAACAAGTTGTAGGCTAGAATAACTAATTTTTTATGTTTCAAGGAACTATTGCATAAACTCTGTCTCAAATTACCTATTATTTCAAAGGACATTTTAAAAAATAATTATAAGGGATTGTTGATAGGAATACTTATAAATTGGAAACATTTTCCAAGAAATCTCCAGTAAGGGAAAAAATGTATATTTATAGGGAGATATTTTCCAGCTAACATTTAAATTTTAAATTTTGAAAGCTGCATTTATTAACAGTCATCATTTGGACCCTTTCTGATGAAACCAGTTGGAAGTATCCAGCTCGTGGTCACTGCTCATGAGCAAACATTGCAGTAGAACAACAGCACTGGGGGCTCAACAGAGAGTTTGTGCCCCAGCTTCTCAGTGCATCAGTGAGTTGGGCAAAGTGAAAAGGAGGTTGTCTTTCCCCTGAACTGGACCAAAGAGCACTTTGTCTGTCTGTAGCATAGGAGAAAGGACGTCTGGAGCACATCATTTGTCTACCATTCCATCACTTTTGCGGGTAGCATGTTGTCAATGTTTTCCACACATCAGTCATCTTACTGTCTTTCTACAGTCAACTCTCATTTTACAAAAAAGAAACTGAGTCTTTTTGCAGTTGAATAATTTCCTCAAGGTCACATAATGGTAGAACGGGATAGAAGGGAAGAAATGGTATTTGGATCTCTAAACTGTTCTTCTTTTTTTTTTTTTTTTTATGGAGGCAATTTTATTCAGTTGAATATCTTTCTTCTAGTTTATCAAATCGACATAAAAATTCCCATCACAATGGTAGATTATAGTTGGCAAAGAAAAGATTGGTGTTAGGTAGATGTTAGATTTTATTTTATTTTATTTTTTTATTATTATTATTTTCTTTATTTACATTTCAAATGCTATCCCGAAAGATTCCCATACCCCTCCCCCCACCTCTGTTCCCCTACCCACCCACTCCCACTACTTGGCCCAGGCCTTGCCTTGTGCTAGGTCATATNGAGTTTGGAAGACCAAGGAGCCTCTATTCCCACTGATGGCCGATTAGGTCATCTTCTGCTACAAATGCAGCTAGAAACACAAACCCAGGGGGTACTAGTTAGTTCCTGTTGTTGTTCCACCTACAGGGTTGCAGTCCCCTTTAGGTCCTTGGGTACTTTCTCTAGTTCCTGCATTGGGGACCCTGTGTTCCATCCAGTAGCTAGCTGTGATCATCCATTTCAGTGTTTACCAGGCACTGGCGTAGCCTCACAAGAGGCCACAATATCAGGGTCCCTTCAGCAGTGTCTTGCCGGCATGAGCATGAGCATTAGTATCTAGGTTTGGTGGCCGATGATGGGATGGACTCCGAATGGGGTCCTCTCTGGATAGTCCATCCCTTCATCCCAGCTCCAAACTTTGTCGCTGTACCTATAATTTTTCATGGGGGTTATGTTCCTCATTCTAAGGAGGAATGAAGTATCCACAAATGGTCATCCTTCTTGATTTTCTTCTGTTTTCCATAATGTGTCTTGGATATTCCAAGTTTCTGGGCTAATATCCGCTTATCAGTGAGTACATATCTAGTGACTTCTTTTGTGATTGGGTTACCTCACTAAGGATGATATCCTCCAAATACATCCATTTGCCCAAGAATTTCATAAATTCATTGTTTTTTATGGCTGAGTAGTACTCCATTGTGTAAATGTACCACAGTTTCTGTATCCATTCCTCTATTGAGGGACATCTGGGTTCTTTCCAACTTCTGGCTATTATAAATAAGGCTGCTATGAACATAGTGGAGCATGTGTCCTTATTACCAGTTGGAAGATCTTCTGGGTATATGCCCAGAAGAGGTATAGCAGGATCCTCCGGTAGTACTATGTCTAATTTTCTGAGGAACCGCCAGACTGATTTCCAGAGTGGTTGAACAAGCTTGCAATCCCACCAGCAATGGAGGAGTGTTCCTATTTCTCCACAACCTCGCCAGCATCTGTTGTCACCTGAATCTTTAATCTTGGCCATTCTGACTGGTGTGAGATGGAATCTCAGGGTTGTTTTGATTTGCATTTCCCTGATGGCTAAGGATGTTGAACATTTTTTCAGGTGTTTCTCAACCATTCGATATTCCTCAGTTGAGAGTTCTTTATTTAGCTCTGTACCCCATTTTTTAATGGGATTTTTTGAGTTTTTGGAGTTCAGTTTCTTGAGCTCTTTGTATATATTGGATATAAGACCTCTATCAGATTTAGGATTGGTAAAAATCCTTTCCCAATCTGTTGGTGGCCTTTTTGTCTTGTTGACAGTGTCTTTTGCCTTACAAAAGCTTTGCAGTTTTATGAGGTCCCATTTGTCAATTCTTGATTTTACAGCACAAGCCATTGGTGTTCTGTTGAGGAATTTTTTCCCTGTGCCCATATCTTCGAGGTTTTTCCCCACTTTCTCCTCTATCAATCTCAGTGTCTCTGGTTTTATGTGGAGGTCTTTGATCCACTTAGACTTGAGCTTTGTACAAGGAGATAAGAATGGATCGATTCTCATTCTTCTACATGATAGCCTCCAGTTGTGCCAGCACCATTTGTTGAAAATGCTATCTTTTTTCCACTGGATGGTTTTAGCTCCCTTGTCAAAGATCAAGTGACCATAGGTGTGTGGATTCATTTCTGGATCTTCAATTCTAGTCCATTGATCTACTTGTCTGTCACTGTTCTTCTTTAAGTAACAACATGAAAGTGCATGCTTACGGAATAGCTGGGAGGATCGGACAGAGCCATCAAATTCCAAATCCTCTCTGCTTGCCTAAGCTAACCATTTTATTGATATTTCTCTTGGATGATTAAAAGATAAAAATTGCATTTTGCTTTTTATAATGCTTGTGATTTCTGAGTTGTAAAAGACAATAAATAATAATGATTATCTCTCTAACTCAACTCCTTAGAATGAATTTGCATATCGTCTATTAGGCATTTACTTCACTACTTCGTTTAGCACTTTCAATGTATTATTTTACATAAAAAAGTGGCCATAAATATTGGTATCTAGAACGCAGATGAAACTGAAACATATATTCTACTTTTAAAGTAAAGATATGGACACTATTTTCTGTTTCTTTCATTTTACCCTTTATTTCAAGAAGACAGATTTTCTATGTCCAAATCTGGTCCATCCAGGTCTACAGCGAACCTACAGTAAACGATATGCAGAAGGTGCTGAAGCTGGTGCAGTTGTCAGCAGGGTTAGCAAAGCCAGAGGCACAAAGAACATCTGAGAACGAACTGAAATCCAGTTCACTCCGGTTGTTTTGTTTTTCACCTGCTTGTACCAGGTGGCAAAAGCTGGCTGCACAGGATTTTTCTCAGCACTCAAACAAGTTAGCATGCCAGCACATCGTCACCCTGGGCGAACAGGGAAAGTAATTCTGCCCTTCCCATTGGTGCAACATTAAGGGAAATGAATCTCATTCCGCTCATATTGGGGAAGTAATTTATCAGATGATTTATTTACAGTGCAGTCTGCATGACAAGGAAACAAATATGTTATTTTTGCCCACCGTAGTCAGATTTCTAAACAAGAGAGAGAGACAGAGTGAGTGTCTTTCTAAGATACGGGAGTAGCTCTGACAACAGCTTTGAAAAATAAAGGGACTCCATTACAAGGAGTTTAGCAAGAACTGATTTACATACTAGAGTAGATCTTTCATGAATGCTGTCAGCTTAGAGTGGAAAAGGGGAGGGGAAAAGGCTCCAATTGCGTGCTACCACTGTGCATGTTGATGAATCCCCAGGCACATGTTAATTAATGCCCTATTGTGTTTGGCAGACTACCAGGGACTGTGATTGTACATGGGCTGATCCTTTAAATGGAGAGTGGCTTACTCTATATTGAAAAGAAAAAAAAAAAAGAAAGAAAGAATTGTATTTGTATAAGCCACAACTATTCCTTAGGAATAAGTGTTTTGCTTTTAGTACAGTTAGGAGAAGAGAACTGCCATCTATCACAATATTTTATCATGACACTCTAAAAAATACTCAACTCCAGGAAAGTAAGAAATCACAGAAATGCCATTGTTTGTAAGAAACAAAAATGCAATTGCTTCCATTGTCTTATATGAACTGTGGTCTAGATTTTACTTGAAAATACTGACAATACTGGTGTCTGCCATCTTCAGTGGTTGAAGGATTGTACTCCAGCCATTCAAAGGACATCCTCATAATAAACATGGAGTGAATGGGAGAAAATGTCACCTGGTTGCAAAGGTAAATGATTGGGGGAGGGTAGAATTTCAAACATCCTGGAAATGAAATAAAGCCTATAAAAATCTAATACCATACTAGAGTTTTAATTTTGATCATAAAGGGAAAAAGACTTATTATTATTTTCTCAGCTCTCATTTCTTATTTGTTTAATGTGCTTTTTAGTACTTGTACTGTTAGGAGCTGATGTCTGAAAGTGTAAGAGGCCTGAAAAAACAAATTACCTCCTATTATTGCTTCTTATGAATAAAATTGACATGTCTGAAAAGCTGCTGCTGTAGTCTCATCCAAAAAGATAACACAGCCTAACAATTAATTCTCTGAATCTTTTTAAATAAAAACAAAATTTGCCTCCAGCTGATTAAGGATCCGCCTTTCCCTAATCTACACTGCTTCTGCCAAAGTAGGCTGATGTATGTCCTTTTCCACTGATGCTCATGCCTTAATAATTTCAGTCCTTTGGGCTTCTGCCTAAGTGGAACTCCCTCCAGATTTCCCTAGGATATGAAAGCTCTATTTAAACTAGTGAGCCTTGGGCTACAAGGACAGCAGACACTAGAGACAAGGGGGAAGCCCTCTCTTATAAGTGAAAAGCTTAGGTTTAATGTCTAGATGGCTTACCTGGCTTGGAATTCATCCAGTCTAGGCTGGTCTCACTCATTTGCTTTAACGAGAAGCAAAGCCTGCTTCTAATCTTAAATGGCTCCCCATCTAGTCTTTTTGCTTCTAGTCTTTGAAATAACGCTTCAACTCCAGGAGCATTTGCTGTCTTTGGGAGAGCTTCCAACCACTATTACTCTGTTCTACATTCTTCAAGGAGAGAGCAAATAGATGAAGTCCCACCTGTGGGTTTCCCTGTCATTGCTGTCAAAACCACTGCACAATGGTGACATTCTCAGGGCTAAAGTAAGGGAGGTCCTGCCGGTCTATTTCTGAGCTGAGAGCTCTGACAGAAGCTTACCCTTATATTATTGCACAACACGGTTACAATAGATGAAGTCACTTTCAAGAGAAACCAGAGCCTATACCCTGACTGTACTTTGTTTAATGAGCCCAAGACAAAAATAACCACATCTAATGGGCAGGGAGGCTTAGAGGACACAAACGAGTCTTTACAGAGTGCAACTCTGAAATACATTAAGTCACACTGCAAAGTGATCTTCAGGGTCTCATTTTGATTCAAATCATTCTGCTTTGTACAATTTTCCTTACTGAATCCCAAAGATCTTCCAAAGAGAAAGCGTTCTCCTGCTTTTCCACTTCTGCATCCTCCCTCACATGGTCTCCTGCGGAATCCTCTCCAGATGCTCCTGGGGTGGGGGCAGCCAGTTGATGAGAAGTAGTGTGATGGTAAAATTTGCCTGTGTTCCTTTAGAGGTACAGCAAGGCAAGGACACACGGGGCTAAACATGGGTACTTTTCATTAAATCCATAACTCTGAACATGGTTCTCCAGCTCCTTATGTGACTCCATTACCTTTGACTTGTTCCATCCACTTAAGCTTGTTTTCTGCAGTCACAGTTCTTCCTTAGTGCCACAACTCCATTCCTGGACTGCTACCATCAACCCATAATCGCTAGACTTAATTTTATGGACACTCAGCTTGTGGCAATTATTTAACTAGAGAGTTATGAATGAACAGTAAACCTCACCCTAAACTTTCCCTCGTTGTTTTACGACTTCCTTCTCTTCTGCTCCTGACTTTGTTTTTCAGTTCTTTTTTTTCTCTCTTTTTTTAATTAGATATTTTCTTCATTTACATTTCAAATGCTATCCCCAAAGTCCTCTATACCTTCCCCTGACCCTGCTCTCCAACCTACCCACTCCTGCTTCCTGGCCCTGGCATTCCCCTGTATTGGGGCATATAATCTTTGCAGGATTATATGCATCCCAATGATGGCCAATTAGGCCATCTTCTGCTACATATGCAGCTAGAGACACGAACTCAGGGGGTACTGATTAGTTCATATTGTTGTTCCTCCTATAGGGTTACAGACCCCTTCAGCTCCTTGGGTACTTTCTCAAGCTCCTCCATTGGGGGCCATGTGTTCCATCCAATAGATGACTCTGAGCATCCACTTCTGTATTTGCTAGGCACTGGCATAGCCTCACACGAGACAGCTGTCAGAAAAATCTTTCTGGCATATGCAATAGTGAATGGGTTTGGTGGTTGTTTATGGTATGGATCCCCGGATGGGGCAGTCTCTACATGGTTGTGCCTTCCATCTCATCTCCAAACTTTGTCTCTGTAACTCCTTACATGGGTATTTCGTTCCCCATTCTAAGGAGGGATGAAGCATCCACACTTTGGTATTTCTTTTTCTTGAGTTCCATGTGTTTTGCAAATTGTATTTTGGGTATTCTAAGTTTCTGGGCTAATATCCACTTAACAGTGAGTGCATATTATGTGAGTTCTTTTGTGATTGGGTTACCTCACTCAGGATGATATCCTCCAGATTCATCCATTTGCCCAAGAATTTCATAAATTCATTGTTTTTAATTGCTGAGTAGTACTCCATTGTGTAAATGTACCACATTTTCTGTATCCATTCTGCTGTAGAGGGACATCTGGGTTCTTTCCAGCTTCTGGCTATTATAAATAAAGCTGCTATAAACATAGTGGAACATNTGTCNTTATTACAAGTTGGAACATCTTCAGGGTATATGCCCAGGAGAAGAACTGCTGGTTCCAATTTTCTGAGGAACCTCCAGACTGACTTCCAGAGTGGTTGTACCAACTTGCAATCCTACCATCAGTGGAGGAGTGTTCCTCTTTCTCCACATCCTCGCCAGCATCTGCTTTCACCTGAATTTTTGATCTTAGCCATTCTGACTGGTGTGAGGTAGAATCTCAAGAGTTGTTTTGATTTACATTTCCCTGATGATTAAGGATGTTGAACATTTTTTCAGGTGCTTCTCAGCCATTTGGTATTCCTCAGTTGAGAATGTTTTTCAGTTCTTATATTGCCCACTGCAGCTATGAGTGTGTATTTCTCCAAGGAGCCATATGCTTTCTTTTTTTCAGTGTACAAATGTTTACCAGATATTTATTTATTTATTTATTTATTTTTATTGGATATTTTCTTTATTTATATTTCAAATGTGTTCCCCTTCCCAGGTCTCCCCTTTGGAAACTCCTATCCCACCCCTCCCCCTGCCTCAATGAGGGTGCTCTCCTAACTCATCACCCACTCCCGAGGCATGTGCTTCTTGATGTTAGGGAACCAGTCTTATTTATTTTTCCCATTGTCCATTATATTTTGAATTAAATAATAAAAATAACAACAACATCTAACATTTAGTGAAACACATGTGTTTTAGGCTCTGTGCTGCAAGGCACTCACAGTGTTTAATTTAATCTTATCCATAATCCTGTGAAGTGGTCATTATTACTCATGTGTAATCCATGAAGATTCCAAATCTTAGAAGAAGCAGAAATTGGTCTAAATTTACATAGTTCACATTTGTGAAAACAAGGTTCTAAATCATGGCTAACTTCTGAAATTCTTAATCACGGTGTGGAGCTTTTAGTGATTTGGCTGAATGAGTAAATTGGAATAAAATGCTAAAATAGCAAGTCAAATTCAATAACTCTAATAAAAATATTACATTTCCAATGTTTTTGAGTATCAAACATATCCCGGAAACGACTTTCCTCAGTTTGTGTTACATTTGGGGATTTTCTCAAACTTAGCCTTGGCAAATAAACTACCTCAAATTAAAGATTAAAATAAAATTAGAATCCATCACCAAGGTTAGACAGAGAAACACAATCGAACAAATACTGGTGACTTATACAGAGTAGACACCCATAATCACTGTGTAAAGGATATTGAACTGATGAACTATCCAATCAATGAACATTGAAAAGCAGCCTTTATAGAATATTTTTATTCTAACAGACCAAAAAACAAACAAAAAAAAAACAAAAACAAAAAATATATTAAGTTTGCAAATGTTCATGAAAACAACCATGAGAATTCCTAGAATATATGCTTCATAGGAATCTGAGAGCCAATAGTCAAGGATATCTTTTGTTTATAATGAAGATTGCTAATTCTCCTCCACTGTTATTATGAGGCTAAATGTGGCTTGTGTACATAGGTAATTTGACACATACTTATTTCTCTTGTGGGTACCCTCCTACCTTATTCTTTGAAGAGATGGTAATAAAAAAATCTTTGTGAAACTACACTCTCTCTAAAGTCTTTAGTTCTTCCTAATAGATCACAAACATTAGAAATTACAGGTAATTTCCTGAGAATTCCTTGTTCCCCTTATAGAGGACAATGAAGAGTTACCATATCTGTGGTGTTCTTCACCTTATGTCCAGCAAAATCTTTCTTAATTAAATATCAGATACAAGATAATAAGCAAAGAAAGGGATTTTATTTGGCTTATAAATTTGAAGGTCCAAGAGCTTTACCTCAACTTTATTTATTTTATTATTATTATTATTATTTATTATTTTCTTTATTTACATTTCAAATGCTATTCCGAAGGTACCCTATACCCCCCGCCCCTCCTCCCCTACCCAGCCACTCCCACTACATGGCCCAGGCCTTCCCTTGTG
>NC_034600.1:16315645-16322874 GCF_900095145.1 Mus pahari
AGTATTTTTGCATCGATATTCATAAGGGAAATTTTACCTGAACTTTAACGTTAGGCTTCCCATCATAGCATGTTAGAGCAGCAGAATAAATGGCTGACTGCAGAATCTAGCTTTGCTTTGCACCAAACTGCTATTTCAAGAATTAATTCACTCCTTGATACTACCATTAGCACCAAACTGAACAATGTTCCCTTGTCTAGCTAGCTTCCACTAAGACCCACATTTTAAATGTTCAACTGTCTTTCAATATTGTCACTGCAGGGATCAACTTTCTACACAGAAACCTTGGGGGGAACATATGCAAACTATGTTGAAACATACAAAGATATTTTCAAAGGAAGCAATGTGTATGCTTCCTCCAGACTTCATAATTCTCAGGGTTGAAAGGAGAATTGTAGTTTCTAGTGACACTCAGAAGTCTGAACTTGACCTACAGGTATATGACCTTGTCAAGATACAGTTCATGACTTTGAACTGCAACTATCTTCAGGGATCAAAGGAGGCTGAGATTCTCCATCTCTAGAGCTTTAAACTTTTTGCTAAGGACTTTTCACCTTACTCTGATGAAAGTCTGACTCTTTCTGATGGGAATGCCGTCTGCCAGTTTCCTTTGGTAGTCTCTGGGCTTTTGTTTGTTTGTTTCTTCCTCTACAACTTTCATATTTCTGGAACTGGGATAGGTAGCTGTCTTGATCTTCTATTGCCCCTACACATGACCATGTTACCTGCCATGATCACTGTGTTACTAAACCCACTAGACACTTTTTATTCCTATCATTAACATTTAGCAACATGTTGTTCACCTTGATCTTCATCTTAGTCCCATTACCCAGCCATCTCCTGATTTTCCTTCATGTCAGTGATTGTTCTTTCTTTATATTTTCTGTTGGTTCCTCAACAAGCCCAGCAAACCAAATAGCAGCACCCACAGATCAACTTCTTATATTCTACTTAAGTTCATAAGGATTATCTTTTCTAGTCTCATGCTTTGGAATGCTATCTTCATGTTGTTCTTCCAAGTTTACATTTCTAGTCTCTTTTGATTTCTACATCCATTTAGTTAATTTTAACACAGTTAATTGACTCCTCAACATTTCCAGTTGGAGCTATAGTAGAGACCTTACATTTAGTATGCCAAATTCAGCCTTTCATGCCCCATATTGTGCCATCTTTCTATGAATCAAGCCCTAAACCTACAAGTGATCTTTGTTTCTCTTTTGTTTTTCTACTTTGCACTATTTAACATACTGTGTTATTTATTTAACACACTAGAAGATCCTGCCGACTGTACAAGGAGATACACCTCGGAAAGGATTATTTCCAGGTACCTGTACTGCTGTTATCCTGGACCAAGTTACAATCCTCAATAACATTGCTATAACCATCTTCTACTGGTTTTTTGCATTTCTTGCCATTTCACTCTAGTTTTAGAACAACAGTAACCCCTGTGTTTAAACTTCACCATTTCTTTCTACCTGAGGACTGTCCCTTAGACTTGCAACACTTGGCATATCTTTGCTACCTCTCAGTATTTTTTCAAGTATCACCCCTCATAAGGAGATCAACCCTTGCCGCAGATGGTCTTTTCTGGGGTCCCTGATCTGCGGGGATTGGGTCTCTGGTTGCAGGTGAGCAAGGATTCAGTGAATGTGGGGTGACAAACAGACACAGACACAAGAGAGTGTGGTATTTGAATGCGAATTGTCAAATTGAGCATCAGACTATTTATACAGAAGAAAATAAGGAAGTTACACAAAACAGAGGAATGCAAACCTGGAAGGGCTGGCATGAACCAACTGGGATAACATTCAATGTTAACAGCTGGGATCAAAAACAGCTCCACCTAAAGTCAGCTCAAAGTCACTGTTAGCTGCCAAGCCTATCTTGGAGAAACTCTCTCATTAGAAAGTTGTAGCCTCTCTTCTCTAAGCTGTAGCCAACACCTTTCTCTTGACTTCAGTTGAGAAAGCATTCATGCTCTATAAAGCTTGCTTACCTGATACCAAGAAGGACTGCTCAGATCACAAATACTCTTCACATTTTTTTTAATTTTTTTAATTGGTTAGTTTATTTATTTGCATTTCAAGTGTTGTCCCTTTTCCCAGTTTCCCCTCTGCAAGCCCCCACTCCATCTCCTCTTGCCTTTGCCTCTAAGAAAGTGCTTGCTCCCTGACCCATCCACCCACTCCTGCCTCACCGCTCTGGCATCCCCCTAGGCTGGTGCATTAAACCTCCACAGGTCCAAGGGCTTCCTCTCCCATTGATGCTAGATAAGGGAATCCTTTTTTACATATGTAGCTGGAGCCATGGACCCATCCATGTATACTCTTTTAGTTGGTGGTTTAGTCCCTGGGAGCTCTGGAGGGTCCAGTTAGTTGATATTGTTGTTCTTCCTATGGGGTTGCACACCCCTTCACATTTTAAAGAAATGTTATTTGTGTTCCTGGATAGCTGTTGATTTCTTAATTTTCTGTCAGTCATTGACTTAAATACTCCTCGTTAAAAGCCTGATATTTCTGACCAAAGGGAACAGGTCAATTAATTCCAGTAATCGAGAGTGTCATCAAAGTATTAACGGTTACTGTAATTGTTTGTGGCTGGTGAAAGCAGTGTGGAAAGGCTTTTACACTTATGGGGATCACAGGACTCAACAGGCCACAGCTTTTTTAGGTCTTAGTCGAATCTCAGTATGATCGTAGCAACACCTAGAGAGAACTGTGCTTAAGGGCATTTTGCAGACCGAGAGATTACAAGTCAGAGAGATGAAGAAGGTCTACTAAGGTCTGAGCTATATAGAAAGGTAAGCGAAGATCTGAAGCCATATCTCCAGATTGCCTTAAAGCTCCTGGGACAGATGTGTTGAGCTCTTTTATTTAGAATCTCATCCACTTATCATGTAGATACATAAACAAATGAATACAAAATAAAAGCACAATTGGAAGAGAGATTATGATGAGATTTCCTAACAGATAAAAAACATGACTGGAAATATCCTGAGCCATGTCTCTCCCCTGAGAGATTCAGGATGTCTGGGTGAATTTGAGTCATTTTGGTTCAGTCCTGGTCTATCTTTACTTCTCAAATAACTTTCCTAAGTATTCTTTTTCTGACTGTCTCCCAATGAAAGCAAAAACACAGCTCCAAATCATTACTGTGAATCTAATATCTTTATTAGTTTAGTGGAATTTTACACTCTCTATGTTTAATTTGATTATTTTGGATTATTATTATTGGTGTTGTTTTCAATGCTATTGAAGGATTTTTAGATGAAGCCCATGCTGTTCTAGAAGTCAGGATCCTAACAATGCTCAGTTACTTAGCTTCTGACTCCATACAAATATAATATCTGCTTAGGCCATAGATGCATTTAATTTGCAATTCTTATTTAAGATAAAATCAACCCTAATAAAATTTAATGGTAGTTTAAGATGCCTTTAGGAATATGTACATAAATTCATCATATAATATATTTAATTTTAAATCTCATTTCTTCCTTTTAAGGTCATGCACCATTACTCTTACACATGCTCACTGAGTACAATGAAAAGATCATTGGGAAGTTAGCAGCATTTTTTCTCTAAAACCATTGTGAATTTCACAGCATCCTTTCTGGGGAAAGAATTTTCTTAGCACATAGACTTAGACATTCATTTATCATTGATACTTTGGTGGTTTCAAAAGTAAAGTTAACTGTAACCTTTTCAGTACTGTATAAACCGTCTCATCTTTGTGTCTATAACATTCAGCTCTAACAACAGAGGTAGTCCTGGGTAATGTCAACATTGAAGGAATGCATTTGAAGGGCAAGCTTTTAGTCATTGTAAGCATTTAGTTGTTAAAACTGACACTCAAGTGATCAATATTAGCATATACAGTTATCTTTTTTCTATCAGGCTCTCATTTGATAGAAGGAATCCAATGGAGAAAGACATGATCCTAGTGGATACTTAGGAAAGGAAAAGAGTTTGAATTAAAAATATAAAAAAAATACGTTTTAAAAACAATATTGAAACAAGAAACCCAGTTAGGCTTATTTATTGTAGACATATTTGGAGTAAGAAAAGACAATATAGTATTCTTAACCCAAAGCTAATTTCCATGTGTAAATGGTTATTACTCCAATGAGGTCTTTTAAATTTTATTTCTTATTGTTTTCCTTAGTCAAATTACTGAGGTTGATTTGAATATTGACACAAAAGTCATATTTTATCATTTTAATGACTTCGTTTGCTATAAAACTGATGGGTCCAGTTCTTCATGTCGATCAATTTGTCTGTCCTTAAAAAAATAGTAAGTCTAAGTACTTCTAATACTGATTCCAAAGGAAAAGCTAGTCCAGCTATTAGCAAAGTCAGAGATTTGCTAGACTTGATTTAATGAACTTCTGAAAACTATCAGGTATTTAAAGCCATTTAAGGAGAGAATATTTGTGTATTAGGTGACAACAGCATCATATTCTTGAACATATCAAAACTGAAATCTTAGAGCTAAGAGGAGAATAGGTTGCTGTTAGGGCAGGGTGTGGGTGGTGCATCCAAATCTCCCAAGACCTTAACCATTGCTGATGTTTTTCACTGCTATCTACTTTTAAAGAGTGCAATATAACCTAAACAGATAATGTTTCTCTGGCTAGTTTGTAGAAGGAGTAGGAAGTCTTGCTTTGTTGTTTCAGTAACCCTTCAATATAGAGACTAACATCTCTGATTTACTGTTAAGTCAATTATAAATTTCTGTCTTGAGAAGGAATTACTTGACAAACATCACTTTACAAAGTCAACAATCTAATACAAAGTCTTTGTTCTTGGGGATGATCTTGTTATTAACTGGAAAAAAATCATAAGCTAGTCCATAAAGTTGTATACAAAACAAAAATGTACTGATTGGCTTTAATCTTTATAGTTTCACTATAAAGATATATAGTTTCACTACATAGATAAAGTGAGTATTTATGTAAAATTTAGAGCCTGTGTGCACCATGTGAATTTTTATCTATAGGAAACTAAAGAATAACTAATTTGTCCATTGTAAATGAGAAAATTAAGAGCAGAGAGCTAAGTATTTTCACAGAGGGATAGTTGGACAATTGAGATAGAGTCAAGTGTCTGCATTAAACTCTGGTGTTTACTATTTTACACGCTCTTTGGAAGGAAAATGTGGCAAAGTGAAAACCTGTTGAGAGAGTCACAAACTATGAGAGACAAAGTATTCATAATGCTAAGGACAGCAGTTTTCAGACTAGGGCTGTTTGATTGCGGCTGACTTTCAAAGAACTGGTAATAAGTCATAGGAGAGACAAGTCACAAAAATGTGGCCTCTTCATTTGCCTGTGAAATCGGTTACTTTTAAAAATTCTGCTATGTCCTGCAAGTGAAATGTACATTTTATTAGGCAAAATGGGGAGGAAAACAATCATGAGTGGAAATCCTCATCGCCCCTGACTTGTATTTTCTCCTCTCTGGGAATCTTTGTATTATTTTGGGAGGAATTGTTTAAGCAAACAGAAAGACGCCTATAGTATATTTAGCCCTTTCCACATATCAAGTTTAACTTATTTTCCTGGAGAGAATGAGGTGGCTATAAATACCTTTACCACTTGATCCTGTAACCTTAAATGAGGGTGAAACTCCCCTTGGCACTAACAAGAATTTTACCTGTGAATAGTTACAGAATTGAGTCCTGGATGATTAAGAAGCAATTTGATTCTTTCCCAAGAGATAGAAAATCCTGCACAATTTTCAGATGGAATACACATACTAGCATCTTGTCCATATTCCTAATAATAACAAGAACGAAAGGGGAGAAAAGCCAGGAATTCTTGCAGGCTTTAGCAGGCTTGCTTCAAAAGCCTGTCAGCTAAACAAATAAAATGAAATGCTAGGAGGAAGAACCAGGAAATTAACTGCTGTGGGCTATAGCTAATGAGTGGCCTGTTGCAAAGGAAGTTATGGTCATGGAACTGTATGCACAGAATGAGAGAAAAATTAGCACTATCAAATAGATTCTTATTCAATTCTGAAGTTCATTGCTTTCTGGGGGGATCTGCCTCCCACCAGCTACTGAAGTTCCCCCCACACCTCTATACCCGCACCCCCAAATAAGGTGAATGAGATCAATCAAATGATGGGAACTTTGAAGCATGGTTAGGCTGCTGGGTAAAAGCATGCAAAATATGTCTGAGACTTCATTAAAAAGTATCTACCCGACACCTTGGGTAAAATCCACAGTAGCTTGGCATTGCCGGCTCATTAGTAGGAAAATGAAGTGGACATTCCCTGAAGAGTGCTCCTGCTATACTTTGACCATTCCCATGAGTGGCTTTTTCACGCTCAGTGATTTAAAGCCTTGTACCTATAGATCCTCTCAGCTTCAGCTAGGCAAGGATCTACTTGCTTTAGGCAGTGGTGGCTCAAACCAGGGCAATGTATTAACCCAAGACTCAGTTTGAATCTACACCCCCTAATTACAGGTTCTCTGGGAATCATTTCTTGCTTATTTCAAAAATTTGAAAAAAAATGAATTATCAGCAACTTACCTGAAACAAACAAAAAACACAAAACAACAATAGCAATACCACCTAAACTGCTCTTCCAAACAGATGCTTCTTCAGCTGTATTGAGACTTAAAGACAGTTCACAGATCAAGGCATTCTCTCTCTCTCTCTCTCTCTCTCTCTCTCTCTCTCTCTCTCTTTAAGTCACTATCAGCTAGGATCTTTCTTTTTTGCGGGTGGGGTGGGGATAGGGGTTACATATTTTTTCTTTTTTTATTAGATATTTTCTTCATTTACATTTCAAAAGCTATCCCCTTTCCTAGTATCCTCTCCTAAAATCACCTATACCCTCCCCCTCCCCCTGCTCCCCAACCCACCCACTCCCACTTCCTGGCCCCGGCATTCCCCTATACTGGGGCATAGAATCTTCACAAGACCAAGGGCCACTCCTCCCATTAATAGCCAACTAGGCCATCCTCTGCTACATATCCAGCTAGAGATATGAATCCCACCATGTGATTTCTTTGATTGGTGGTTAAGTCCCAAAGAGCTCTGGGGGTATTGGTTAGCTCATATTGTTGTTCTTCCTGTAGGGCTGCAGACCCCTTTAGCTCCTTGGCTACTTTCTCTAGCTCCTTCATTGGTTACCCTGTGTTCCGTCCAATAGATGGCAGTGAGTATTCACCTCTGTATTTGCCAGGCACTGGCATAGCCTCACAGGAGACAGCTATATCAGGGT